>NC_084906.1:18466517-18659918 GCF_949316345.1 Pungitius pungitius | reverse complement strand
TGCTGTCAACTCGCTAATGACGTAAACAAAAATAGGCTTATGTAACTGAAGACATGATACCACGTGTTGTCTGGATTTTGTCCCAGAGGTTTGCCCGGGTCAGAACCACTGTGACAGAGGATCGGTTTCTGATTGGACAGAAAACCCTTTGATGTGAGGCTTAAAGCAGAAATCAGAACCAAGGCAAGTTACCTCACACTTGTCAATCAGAGGCAGAATAACAGCACTTAAAACGTGTGTGAGATGATGTACTTAGCATTCCCGCAATTACTGTCCCTCTCCACCCATGCACATTCTTTCAGACCTTCAAGAATCCTTCTGCAGTGCAGACTAAAGCTGTTGAAATAAGGCGCATGTGTGTGTGTGTGTGTGTGTGTGTGTGGATAAAGGACCACATGTACATACCACCACCATGAGTGTAAAAATCCTGGAGGTTCCCCAAGTGTGATGTTCTTCTCCCATCGGATCTGAGAGGAAGAGAGAGAACCAACGGGTGTGGGGGGGGGGGGGGGCAGAGGAGGGAAATGAAAAATTAGACGTCGCCGCATGTTTTATGCATATCGTAATCATTTTGCTCAGCTGTCGTAGCAACTTTGGACGGACAAAGCGATATTGGGGAAGCGAAAGGGGGGGGGGGGGGGGGCGGCGGGCGGCGCCGAGCTTCCGGATAACAGAACCCGCGGCTGTCTGCGAGCGGCGGGCCCTCGCGGACCAGCAGAGCCCCTGCATCTGGACACCGAGATAAGATCCAGTCAGAGATAGCAGACCCCCCCCCCCCCCCCCCCAGCCGCCTGCTTCACACACACACACACACATAGTCATACACACGTATGATTCACCGGAGCCTGCGTGGACAGCGTGACGGCAGCGGGGCCTTTTTCTTTGTTTGCTATACATCGGATCCTGGCTTCGGATCTCCATTGAAGGGTCTCCTCTATAGATTTCCCCCCCCCCCCGGTGTGGTTTATGGTGATGTACAGCGGGTGGGTTGGGCTTGTTGATTTAATGCTGCTAAAGAGCTGAGTGCTGCACTGTGCCAGAGAGCGGAGAGAGTGGCTAAGTCCTCTCGGGGACAGGAGTGTATTGTGTGTACACTATTAAATATTAGGGTGTGTGTGTGTGTGTGTGTGTGTGTGTGTGTGTGAGTGTTTGTGAGGAGGAACAGAGGCTAATTGAGGCAGTCCAGGTGATCTCTAAACTGGAGGCCCACACACACACACACACACACACACACACACACACACACCTGCTCATCTAATGAGCAGGTGTGTGTGTGTGTGTGTGTGTGTGTGTGTGTGTGTGTGTGTGGGCCTCCAGTTTACCTGCGAGGATAGAAGTCCCTCATCTATTGAAACATCTGTGTTTTTATTTTGTGTGTGTGTGTGTGTGTGTGGGGGGGGTTGGGGGGGGGGGGGTGTGAGGTGCCGCAGAAATACAGAAGTGACACTGTGCAGATTGTACAAAGGAGTTAAGTTACAAGCCCAGACAAAGTGTTGTGTTTTAATGAGTCCATTAGTCCGTCGACAGGCTACTATTTGGATTGTTCGTTTCAGTTTTCAAATATTTTTCTGGTTCAGCTTCTTAAAAGTAAGGACTTTTTCAAATGTATATAAGAAACTGCATCTCTTTTGGCTTTAGACAAACACATATGTTTCTAAAGGCCTTGGGGTTGAAGGAATAATGTATAGTTGTACTATCTTTTGATATGACAATGAGACAAATGGTTCATTAAATGTAATTCATCAGCGGTGCATTTATGCTCCTAATGTTGGAGTATCCCTCCAAATTTGCCATGTTTTGTTTATACAGAGCAATTTATTTTCTATGTGGCTGTTGGTGGTGTCAAGAAAGTCTAGATTTTGATCTCCGTTTGCTTTCTCTCAGCTGGAGAAGCCAGGAGCAGAACAAACAGCGAGCAAATGTAAACGGAGGTTAATAGAGAAAAAAAGAGGCAGACGATCAACAAAAAGAAAAGAAAGAGAATCAAGGCCAGATGACGGTGATCAGGCTCCGCTAACATGCAACGGGGCTGTAACAGATCACGCGTGTGCGACATTTCTTCAGCCACTCGCGAGGGAACATTTCACCGCTGCCCCGAAGAGGGAAAAGGTGAAAGGTCACCATCCACCCATTACTGGGTGGGTGGAGTCCAAGTACACCGAAATCGTACCAAACAGGATTCTTGGTTGAGGCCCATTAAAATGTGTGTTTTGGTCTGTGTGTGTGTGTGTGTGTGTGTGTGTGTGTAGGCGCCTCCGCCTCCGGTTGCCTCCACCCAGAACTTCACCCTTTTTTTTTCTCCAGCTGCTTCCGATGACACTGCATCTCCTGCAGAGTCGCTCCAGCTAAGAGGGTTTTTGTGAGTTTGAGCGCGGCACTCTGCTCTCAGCGCCATTCACCCGACCCCCCCCCCCCCCGAGCCCCCCACCCCCTAACCCCCCCCCCCTCCGCGCGCGCGCGTGCTGCTGCCGTCCCCGAAAATGTATACCGCTCTGGTGTCTGCACTGTAAACGTGAAGCTACAGGCAGTAATTGCTACACTAAGCTCAGCAAACGGAGCGTAAATCGGGGCCAGCACCGGTGACCTGACAAAACTCCAGGAGTAACCCTTTATATCTTTATTAGAGTCCAAAAAATACATTGTGTTAAGCGGCTACGTCAGTTGCCAAGCAATTTTCCTAGCGTGAGTTCCTGCAGAGACGCACGCGACGGATGCACCTGACAAACGCTGTCAGGATTAAAGCTGAACCATATGGACCGGCCTTTTAAAAAAGCCCGTCTCGTTGTGTCGGTCGGTAGAGTGCACGGGACCATTAGCAGGAAGGAGGTCCATTAAAAAGGAGGAGAATGCAACACATTCCCTCTCGGACCGCTCAGGGAATAAGAAAGAGGCGGCCTGGGAAGCGCGGTCATGTTTTTTTTAAATATTAAAAGCTAAACTTGATTCGACTCAGGCCGGAACTGACACCGCGCTCGTCAGATGTCATGACCGAAAGCGAGCCACACGTCAATCTGCTCTAATGAAGGGTTGGGGAATTCTATTTAGTAGCTGGAAATTAAAGAACAAATAAAAAACTTGTGTGAGTTTGAACTTGGAGCCACATTTGTTTTGCGAATTCCATTTCCTGGTCGTTCAGTGGAGGGAGGGGGGGGGGGGGGGCACTTTAGACCACTTTAGAAAACGGGAAGTCCATCTGAAGGAACGTCTTACCTCTGACAGGAAGGTCTGTGCTGATTTCTGTGCGCCGACATGCAGCAAATACTCGTACACGTATAAAGCTAACCTGGAAACACAGAGAGAGAGAGAGAGAGAGAGACAGGTGTCAGTGTGGAGCAGCCATCGCATCTTCTACACTCCTCAGTACGCTCTCGAAAAACACAAAGCAGCACAGCAGTGTGAGCATCTGACGGGAGTTAAATGTCATATACTGAGGAGATTTACTGCATAAATGGCAGTATGCGCACGAGTAGGACTGAGATGGGAGCACACCGGGCCTCCGTGTGTGGGAATAACTTCAGAATGCACACAACGTTTGCAAAATGAGACGTTGAACAAATCTCACATTTGAGTTGTGGCTCGGTCCAACAAATGAATGGTGGTGGTGAAACACCGGCGCGCCTCGCCAGCAAAAGGGACGGAAGAGCTCGGTGTCGACTCTCAGTGGGTTCGGTTCTTCTAGGAAGCTTTTGATTAAATACGAAAAACACGTCTTATTTCAAGCTTTGGAAAATTGCGTTTTTCAGCTCGAAAAGGCTAAACGCGGCACAGCTTGTATTGATGTTGAAAGCTGTCGTTGAATGAGGGAGTAAAAATGACGCCTGTAGTTTCTTGGTCACTTGAGCGCGTAGATCCCGCGGAGAAAAGACAAAACAACTATTTACCACTGAGCACACACCATTCTTTTTTTTTTCTTTTTCAATTTACTATTGTATGACAAGTCTCGCCAGTTTTTGACATTTCCTGTGTGATTTGCTGAAGAGTTAATGTCATGTTTTAACATAGCAGGTAAAAGTCTGGTTGCCTGGCAACAAGACGAGCAGACTCCATGAAAATCACTGCTCCCGGCTTAGAAGCGCTCCGACACATTAGCCCTCGTGAAAGAGTCCCTTTTACACTTCAGTCGTTAAAAGGACTTAAAAACAAGCGCTTTTAAAAAAAAAAAACATTCTTAATTAGTGAGATAAAGAGGTTGGTTTGTTGTCTTCAGACACTGCCCCCCCCGGCGTTGAGCCTTCATGCTAAGCTAAGCCAGCAGTGGTCTACTAGCGGGTTCTAGCTCAATACGTTACGTACAGATTTTCAGAGGGGTGTGTGTGTGTTTCCCAAATGTGCAACCAAGGCATGTTGTGACTGAAAACTCACAAAAAAAAGGGGCAGAACGCTGTTCTGATCCCGATCGACCCAAAGTGGAAAAAGCATTTCACCGATTTTGGGGAGGGACCAGATAATGAGTATTTCTCTCTCTCTCTCTCTCTCTCTCTGTCAGCTGACTCATCCTTGTCACTTGCCACCGTCCTTGCCTTGTTGGCTCTGCTGACGACAAGAAGGCACCAAGAAACAACTTTAAAAACCGTCCTCTAAGTTCTGCTGTATCTGCAAGAGGGGGGTTTGGGAGGGGGGCGATCAAGGCCGGAGCAGACGCACCGAGGTATGATGCTTGGGTTGATACTGAAAGAATCGATAATGAGCCAGAGTTGAGCAACCCGAACCATTATCTCCCCTCGAAATAAAGAAGAAGAAGAAAAAAAAAAAAGGTACGAGCGGGCTTCACCGCGATCCGCCGCGGCCGGTTCCAACCGGTTTCAACTAGCATCAGAAACCAGATGCTATCGCCTCGTCATCATCAGATATGACTGAGTCAACACGCATTTCAGAGTGTGTAAACACACCAAAACAAAGATTTATAGAGTGAGCTTTTAATCTAAACTTACAGCATGTCAGTGTTTCTTCGGAGAGGTGTCGCTGCTTAAAAAGGTCCGGTGTGACGGAGAAGGATCGTAAGAAGCCAGCGAGGAGCAAAGCGCGCAGGTTTATAAATGTTTAATATCGATCTCCGATGGACCGACTCTGGCGTCGTAGAGTGAAAACTGATCAGCGCCGTGTTCAGAAACAAGTGTGTCACGTGCAATTACGCCGCGTTGTCCACTGGCGTGAACGCGACGTCCAGCGTTTGTACGCATTAGCATCCATCCATCCATCCATCCATCCATCCATCCATCCAAGTGACGTATTGTGATGGAAAAGAGTTCATTTCACATCTTTAATTGGTGGTTGAATTTAGGTTTGGGAGAATAGCTCCCATCATTTTATATGGACTCCCACGAGCATCGAGGCTGCGCACTGAAATTTCCCTTGGCGGTGGGCTAGGGTTAGGTGAGGGGGGGGGGGACACACCTTTTGTTACTCCGTCAGAAGCAGTAAGTGTAAATCGGTGGAAGGAGGAGAATTTTTCGGCGAGCTAATGGAGCAAAGCCCGAGGAAGGCCAAGTCGATAAAGGTGGCTCTGGGAAGGGGGTGGGGGGTGGGGGGTTGTTGTACTGTACTGGGGGAGCTGTGTCAGAGGGGTTGGGGGCCTAGTCTCGGTCTTGCGTGGATACTGTAAACCGGAATTCCTTCAGTGCGCACTTGTGTCACTCAGGAATAAAAGATGAGACGCTCAAAAGAAGAGCGATGAATGAATGAATGAATGAATGAATGAATGAATGAATAAGCGGCAGGAGGGAGGGATCACCTGCACTTGCTGAATGTTAAAGGCCCAAGATGTAAAACGGCTAATCAAACAGCGATTTTTATCAACAGAGAAATAAACGGGAATAAACTGGTTTTCCCGCCACGTAGCAACTGGCCGGGAGTCTTCTCCGCAACCTTGTGGGGTAAAACCACCGCTTGTCTCCATGTCCACACATCAAGGAGATCTCTCCCACTGGCCCCGTCCCCAGGAAACACACCTGACATTTTAGCCCCGGGCTGCCCCCCCCTTCCCTTCCCTTCCCTCGGCTCGCCTACAGAGACAAGGGCATCTCGGCTTAGTTCAGCCGGCTAAAGACGCAGGCGGGTAGCAAATGAACCCTCGTGTCGTGGTTTCCATGATTCAGCAGCGGGAGCAGGCTGAGGTGAGGTGAGGTGAGGTGAGGTGAGGTGAGGTGAGGTGAGGTGAGGTGAGGAGGCCCCGGCGCTCTACATGTACCATCTCTGACAAAAAGAATAAACGTGGACGGGCTTGAATTATTGATGCGTTTCAGAAAGGGGGGGGGGGGGGGGGTGAACTCAACGTAGCACAAAACAGAGCTGGGATTTTTTTTTGTTGTTGTTAAAAAGACGCAAAATATATAATCTCCCTCAAGTTGAAATATTGATAAATATTTCCCAGAGAGCAGTAGCGACCCGGCGGCACTCCGGGGCGGACGGGACGAGAGACACCTGCAACGCCGTGAAGACGTTCCACCCCCCCCCCCCGAGCTCATCCCCGCCGCAAACACCGTCTTGTGTTTGCTCGGCTTTTTTTTGTCAAAACAGAGTAAACACGCGGCTTGGCTTCAGCCAGGGGGGGGGGGGGGGGGGGTTAATCCACGACAACGCTCAAAACATTTAGTCCTCTCGCGGCAGCCAGGGAACTCCTCTGACCTCGGAGTGTCGCTGACCGATAACTCGCTTTCCCACCCCGAGAGGGGGGGGGGGGGGGTTTGACCCCGGGGGTAATAACGACGGTGTGAAGTCTTCCTCGAGTACCTGTTGTCTCGTCGAAGGAAGCCTCTCTTTCTTCCTTTCTCTGTCGCCCCGTTAAAACAACATCGGGCCTCAATATTGACACCGTCTCCTTGATTTCGGGATTTGTGCGGATGCACGAGGCGCCATTAATTGACTGTCGACGCGTCTGAATGGAGGCAGTCAGCCAAAAAGGGGGGGGTGCCGAAGGGCAAATCAAGGGTTTCTTTACTTTTGGTTAAATGTTTCTTCTCACGACGGCTCTCGTGGCTCTTTATGCCTTCTTCAGAGCCATCTGCGTAGCGTCAAAAACCATGCATTCAGACATGAAGATCCCAATTAAAACGGCATGTAAATACGTGGGAGGAGCCAAAAGGCAGGATGTAAACAATCCCCGGTTCAAAACAAACTGATTAACTTGAAGTTCCCCCCTTTTTGCGCCAACAAACCCATCGACACTCTGAAGTGGCACAAAACTCTCTGCAAACAAACACGGAAGATTAGAAAACAAATGCGGGGGAGCAGATTTCTTTTGGAAAATTAAGAACGTGCTTTTAAAAAATGAGATGTTTGCTCCAGCTATTACGTTTTTTTTTTTTTTGCGAATGGCACCTTTAATCAGAAAGCTGGATTCATCAGCGCACGTTTCAAAGAGGCTCCAGTCACTAAATAATAAGGGAGACATCAAATAGCGAAGCTGCCGTACCCCCCTCTTCAAATTAAATTAAATAAACCGCCGGGGAAAATAAAGTGCGGAGAGTAATTAATTTCTTCGGGTCGCAAGGGCGCCAGCTCTTCCTGTTCTTTTATATCTAATATCATTGTTGTCATCAATGTTTTCTATTCACAAAAAGCCCGATCGCATTAATGTTTCTCAAGGATGTGCACAGAAAACACTTCACACACCCCCACCCCCACCCCCCCGGGCCGACTGCCTGAACTTCAGACAGTGAAACCAGGCGGAGGAATCCGCATCATTTGTCCATCCAGCGCGTGAACGTTTTATGTCGCATTTCTGAACAAGTTTTTGAGTCTCGGTGTTCAAGGCTTTGAATGGAAACAGCAACACACACACACACACACACACACACACACACACACACACCTTTGTGCCGTGTCACAAACACACGACTTTTTCCTTTAAGCTGCCGTACACTCGTGATGACTGACGAGTTCAGCGCGATGAAACACGAAGGTGAACGCGCTTTTGCTTGTTCTCATGGAGGAAGGCCTTCACTGGCAGGAACTGGACCAGATCTGACAACCCCCCCCCCCCCTACCCGGAATCGACAAAAACTGCATTGCAGAACTTCATCACTGCTGTAAGAACTTTTTTTTTTTTCAAAGCTGCGCTCGCTTCTCTCAGGTTGAGAGACAAAATGAAGGAAAAACTTTAACGAAGAACACGTTTCTTTTGGGGGGGGCTGTTGTGAAACTCTCGGATTACCTTCCCTGGCCGTCGACCCCTTAACGACACCGGGTTGCTAAACCAAAACCAAACGGCGTCTTAAAGTGTGCGACGGAGTTTAAGAGACGTCGTTGCAAGAAATGACGACAACAACAACAACAACAACAAAAATCCCACTGTGCAACTTACTCCTCGCATGCCCTGCTGATTGAGACTCAAATGACATTCCTGTCCACGTGTACCTCCCCTCAACGGTTGGGTATAGAGTCCAACTGCAGTACTTGGTAGTAGTTTTAAAACAGAGAATAATAAATCGCAAATAAAAAACATCCCATGGAACCATTTTAATTCATAGTGTAAAGATACAAGCTGAACAAAGCTGAACCAAACTGTGTATTTAAATCAAATGTGTGACGTGGTAATCCATTCTCTTAGCGAGAGTCGCAGCTGTGATATTTGCGTCATCCCGGTCCAGCCGGGGCGCCTTCTTTTTTTCTCTTTTTTTTTAAATCTAAATATGTAAAAGAGCCGTATGAATATGCAAATATGAGCTAATTCAGTGATGCATTGAGGCAGCTGTTGTGAGCTCCACATTTACAAGGAAACATGTGTTGGCCCTGCGGGGCGGGTTAGGGTGACAAGACAGGCGAGGGGAGAGGGCAGACCTCGTCCATTACGTGTGGACGATACCTACACCTATAGCCTCCCCCCCCCCCCCGCCCTCCCTTCCCACAAGCTCAACACATGGGTGCAAAGTATAGGTGATCTAATGTGAGCTTTCTGATAGGAAAAATGAAATAAATGCATACAAAGAACAAGAGTTAAGATATTCACAAGCAGCCTTGAAGCCGACGCATTCGTCCCGGCTCCCTGAAAACACTTTCTTATAGGTTAAATTATTAATCCTCCTCCTACACTTTCATTTCAAATACATGCTGCCTCTGCACTGATTTCACTCCCAATAACACATGGAACATAATCCACACTCCCTGAGCAAGCAACTAAAAGCTGTCGGTAGAAAAAAAAAAAAAAAAAACACACACACCATTTAAATCATCCACTGCTGAGTTGTAAAAAAAAAAAAGGGCACATAAGGAAGCTGCGCTAGACAAACAGGTGTAGAAGCTGCCCAACGTCTGCTGATGGTTCAAATGCAATATTAGAGCATCATATTGGTTCAAAGGTCACTCTGCCTGCTGTTCACTCAACCACATGGGACTGTTTTCATTTAGGATTCCCTCTGCAAACACACACACACACACACAGCGGCTACATTTATCCAACATTCACATGTGAATGGAGAGTGAAATTAAGCGCCCGGGGGCACCAGAAAGTGTGTGCAAAGTCGCTTTCGAGGAAGCTTACACTAAGCACATGAGCAAGGGCCCACACCTCTACGAAAGCTTTATCAATTGAATGTGACACGGCTATGCGAGAAAAGGCAACAACAAAAAAAAGACAACAACAGAGTCCCTGAGGAAATGCAGTTTGTATTCCAGGTGGACGAGGTGTGGATGTGCACAGCCTCCTCTCAGGACCTGACAGTGGTCTCTGGGTTACAGTTGCCTCTCAGCTGGGGGGGGGGGGGGAGAGACGCCTGCTCGCTCCTCTCACCTCACACTGGTGGTTCTTAGAAATACCCAAGCGGCGATGGAAGGCTACACCGATGTTCTGAAGCCCAGGGACGCGGAGAGGATCCGGATCTTTTGAGCGGCCCCCACGCCGGATTATTCTATATAGGCAGCAGGCTTAGAGCCAAGGAGGCAGGCCTTTAATACACGTGCTTTGAAACCAAATGAGGCAGTTAACACGCCATCTACCAAGAAACGAGATGGAATTTCACCGGTTTTTTTTTTAGTTTTTTTAAAACAACTGATTTTTCTCTCGTTTTATTCTCCAATAAGGACCAAGCGCGTGCAGAACAACACCCGACCGGTGTTTGAGATGAACGTCTCCCCCTTCACCCGAGTGGATGCTAAAAAAAGTTTTACCACCGCTATCTGGCTGCTGAATGGGACCCCCCCCCCCACCACACCACACCACACCACACACACACACACACACACACACACACACACACACACACACACACACACACACACACAGTCCCGCCAGTCCATCCATCCAGCCCCGGCGAGAGATGCCCGCTTCTAGCGCCTAAACAACACGTTTCATTCCTCTGAAAGTTCACGAGGGGACGAGCCCGTCGTCCCGGGGACCAGAACCTTCCACCCCCCCCAAGCGCCTTGTCCTACAATAAATTACATTTTCTCATCTTTACAAAAAAAAAAAAACCGCGCTTGATCATCTCCTGTCTCGCGCCACAGCAGCGTGTTTGTAACATTTTAAATACATTGCTGCAGCCCGAAATGTAGCAACGCGTTACAAGATGTCGGAGGAGGGGGAGGGGGGGGGAGCGGCGAAGAAGTGTGCGCGCCCCGCAACCACCGCACGATGTCAAGGAGAAACATCCCGTGCGAACGGACAAAAACGCAACGCAGCGGAACCAGAACCCCCCCCCCACACGGTGCGAACCGGGAGGGAAACTTAAAAAGTTCAGGAGACGCGCGTGTGAGGAGAGCGCGAGTGGGGGGGAGGGGGGGGGGGGAGCGCACTTTGCTACAGTACGCCGCTTTTTAAATTACAACTACCTTAGTTAAAGAAAGTTAAGACTCCCCTCCGGTGTGCGTGTGTCGTCGTCCCCCCCCCCCCCCCACCTCCCTCCTCCGCCCCCCCCCCCTCCTCTCCACCAGCACCAGCAGCAGCAGCAGCCCCCCCGTACCCCTCGCCCCGGAGATAAGCAGGTAAAAGTCCTTAGGTGTGTGCGGCGCGTAATTCACTTACTTTTCTCTCGCTTGGCTATCGGAAGGGACGACGGCTCCTTTACCTTTGGCGTACATGCTGGATTCTGTTTTAAGACTTTTGCCCCACTCAACACCTGTCAAAGAAAGCAGCCAGGAAAACGCTCCATCTCCATAGCTACCCCTTTAGTGTTTTTCCTCACCCCCCCTCCCTCCCTCCCTCCCCACTTCTCCTCCTCCTCCCCCTCCTCCTTCTCTCTCCTCTCCCTCCCTCTCTTTCTATTCTTTTTTTTCCCTTTTTTTTTTTTACATCTCCAACATTGGCCACAAATCAGGCACAGTTTCTATTGGGGGAACTTGAAACCGTCCTGTTGGATTTTTTTTTTTTTCCCTCCTCAGCCGCTGTTCCGCAGACCTGCTGCTACTCCCTCCGTTGTGCAAACGGTGGGGGCTCCTTAAAGGGAAACACACACTTCTTGTTTACTGACCCTCAGAAACATGAGGAGAGAAGGGGGGAAAGGGGGAAAGGCATGCCGGGTAACCAACCATAGCCAGCTCGTTTCTTTTTGGGAGGCTGGCAATAGTCCTTGTGTCCCCCCCCCCCAAAAAAAAGACATTCCAGGACTTCGTCTCCAATTAGATTTTTGACTTTGACTCACCAATGAGGACACTACGGTCATTTATTAAAATCTTTTGCACAAATGATTGCGGAAGCCGTTATTTGCTAATGCTGCGATCTGGTCTTGATGTAACAAGTAGTCTATTGTTTTGAAAAGCCCCCCCAAAAAGTGCTTTTAAGATGTTGGGGCTCTACCAAATAGTCCAATGCTTTATTCAAAACATTAACATTAAATTCGGAATTATTATTCAAAAGCTGCATAACTTTTTTTTATTGCAGTGTTTATGCAGCGTTTATGCATTAAGCTAAATGTTCATTTGTAGAATTAAAAGGAAGGAAGGAGTCACATTTTTTTTAAAGGAGGTTGGTTTATGCAGATGAAGACTAAGCGTAACTAAAAACCCTGGTGAGACTATTGGAATAAAAAATGAGAGCCCCGCGTCTCCCGTCACAGATTGAACTGCGTAACGAGGAATTTCTACCTGCCTGAAATGCATACGCATGCCTCCTGGCCGTAGGAAAAAAAAAAATGTAATAAGCTCGGCGGGCTGCAGTTTGGCTAGTGTGTTTTCGGCATTAGAGCGGCCTATGGCCTCAAGAAATCCTCAGCTGGAGTCTGAAGAATATTTAGTTGAAAAGAATAATGAGGATAGGGTGGTTCAAGGATTATTACCAACTCACTTCCAGTCCAATCTTTTAAAATTGCACAGTTCAACTGCCTGACAACAGAACAAAAAAGAATAATTCCAATGATGAAATGCTCCAAAAGGAGGCAGTTGAACTTCAAACAGAATTAAACTTAAGAATGAAGAAACAAAGATATTGTTAAAATACATGATTTGTATTTTGGCTAGTTTGGCTTTAATCTGACAGGTTTTGCAGAATTAGCAAATATTAACGTTCAGCATTGGGGTTTTTTTTGTGCCAGTCCAACAGATGTTAGCTGTGGCTAGCTACACACTCGTGTGCAGAATGTTTGTGTGTTCGACTGAATCCTCGATCCCAAGACTGATCTCCAAAGACTGTGGCGACAATGCAATCAGGGGACACACAACCAGTTGTGTGCAGCCCGAAACGCATTTCTTTCTGATCGGTTTAATCTCTGTTCTAAATGTGCATGCATTGACCAGCAGGTAGACGTGCCACTAGAGAGTCAGTGTGAGGGTGACCATTTCACACCAGGACCACCACACATTTCCCATCACAGGGACAAAATCTATTTTGGACCCGTTTTCGACAAACCTGGTGACCCGTGGCGTCCCCCGCAGCCACCAACTGTTGACCCAACTGTTGAAATAGTTTAAAAAATCCTTACAATAAGCTCCACTGGTGTGACGATTGGGTTTCTGAATGAAACCTTCATTGATTTATGTTTATCTCAGTGGGTGTTTGCCTGATCACATTCACTGACTCAAGTCAACGTTCACGCACCTTTTTTTTTAATTTTTTTTTTTACCCACAATAATTTGACTCGATCTGACAGTTAATCATGAAGGTTGTCCGGTCAGAGCACAACCAACCACAAAAAAAAAAACTCCTCTGAGGTTTATTTCACTCAATCGACTTTTCCGAGCAGCAAAAGGACATGAACTTTTCATATTAAACTTAATAAAAAACATAAAATACAAAATGTGATGTGGATCCAGAAGCAATGATTTAACCGAGGGCGTTCTTGGTTAACAAGAGAGAGAGAGAGAGAGAGAGAGAGAGAGAGAGAGAGAGAGAGAGAGCCAAGTCGTATACTCGGTGTTCTGCCAAAGAGAGCGAACGCCCCACAGTCAGAGCACAGCGTCTCCTCTGCTCGTCTCTCGCGGGGGCCACATCCTGATGAGATCTTTAGCCGATTGTTAGCTAAAAGAGGATTCGCTCATTATTATTATTATTATTATTATTATTATTCATTCCGACTCCGACACCCCGGGTCGACCCCCCGCGAGGGCGACCCCACTTTCACCGGCCTCCGACTCCAATTACAAAGCCGGCTGTGGAGAGGGTGGCACACGGGTTGCTGCGTGTCACCCGTGCGGTCCGCGAGGATCCGTGAAGTGAGACAAGTCCGTGTGGCGTTACTCGACCAGGCCTCGATAGGCCGGACGTGCTCGTGATCTTTAACTTTTAACATCCAACAGCACGGCCCCCTCATCGATCTAAAAAGGTGCCGGCTACAGGAACCAGATCCGAAGAAGGCGAGAGGCTGGAGGTGGTTAATAAAAACGCAATCAATTATTCAGTGGTTCATATTTTTGGGATTAAAGGGGTACTCCAACATTTTTGTTTTTTTGCACTTTTATCAGAGATGGGGGAGCTCACAAGAGACCGATTTGAAAGAATGATTAAAATAAGAAAAACGGCAGGGATATTCTGTTGTATGGGGGGAGGTGGGGGGGGGGGGTTCCAGAGTTCCAATTGCCCATAATGCAACTAAAAAGCAACTTTCATTTGACCCTTTATAAACTCTTTCAATCCCAACAGCTCCAGTTTGTTAACAAAATTAAGCCTCAAGGCTGAGCCGAGATGCCCCCGATGACATCATCAGGGTTTTTTTTCTGTCTTTTACACAAAAGTTAACTGGACTCCAGGTGTAAAACTTCTCCATTTATTTTTACTTTAACGTCTTTGTATTTTTTCCTCAATTCCCCTCTTTACTTTTAGATAACCTAATGATGGTCACTCATTTTGAAAAGGTTCCGTTATTTTATTGCATCCACTAATCCACTGATTCCGTTTTCACTACCTTGAAAAATGGCCGCTTGTGTCTCCATTTGCGTTCTCCGGTGCTCACACTTGCTATTTTGGAGCGCATGAGCGCGTTCCCCTCTGACACGCACAGTAAAATGAAGTGAACTAGTATCTGGAGGGTGTGCTTCAAACGTTCAACGTAACGCTAAAATCAGCTGAGGGTGCAACGCAGGTCGCGCCTCGTCTCGTCTCAAGGAATAAACGTCAGATATATAGAAGAAACCCGTGATTACATTCATTTAAGCTACACATGACTATTTCGAGGGGGGAACCCCGGGGCATTTTCCCCTTTTTTGTGTGGTCTTCCTCTCCCTCAGAAAAGCAACACCGCGATTTGCCAAAGCCAGAACCCACTAAGCCCACTCTGGCCACATTTTTTCTTTACGCCGAACCCTGTGTTAAACTCTTGTTGCCCCCCTTTTTTGCAGTCTTGTTGCCCCCCCCCCCCCCCCCCCGTTAAAGAGTCTCATGCATTGCAGCCGCTCCGGCAGTGAAGGGTCCACTTCAGACGTGCAGGCATCCGGCGGTCCCGGTTAGGTCCACGCTCGCCAGCACAGGAAGGAGAAGCACAATAAGTTGCAGTCCAGACCAACAGAGGAATTCCCCCAGCCCCCCCAGCCCCCCCCCCCCAGCCCCCAGCCCCCCCCCGCCGCCTCTGGGAGGCCAAATTGTAATTAATCACAGGTTGAATAATTCAGCGCTGTGCGGGCGGATGCCTTTCTGGGCCCGTTTCTCGTGGCACCTGCCCCGAGAGCCTGCGTGTGTTCGTAGGTCATTTTTTGTGTGTGTGTGTGTGTGTGTGTGTGTGTGTGTGGTAGAGTAGCTTTTTGTTGGCCAGTTAAACAAAAACAAAAAACACACACTACCCAGAAACGACCAAACACAAGACAGCAATGAATTCTTCTTCTTCTTCTTCTTCTTCTTCTTCTTCTTCTTCTTAATTCGTAAAAAGGGAAAATGATGTCACTGATTGTGTCACTTTGTTGGCGGAGGTTTTGCTCGTGTGCATCGACGCTAATCTGTGAAATGCACACAGGAAACACAAGGAAACTGGAACAAGACATCGCTCTTCAGCTCATTCAGGCAACGTTAATGTGAAACATACATCCTCGGTCACTGGATTCCCTCCCCCCCCCCCCCCCCCCAAAAAAGAAATTTGGTCTTGTTTTGTTGCTTGGTTTGAATAATGCTCAGCTGAAAAGTGTTTACTTTGAATTCGCAGGAGGAACTTGTACACAGCAGTGAACGAAATGAAAAGCAAAGGTCCATGTGCACAACACAGTCCCGAAGAAGGTTCTGCCCTCAGCTGGAAGCCCGTGCTTACGTAACCGGAAGAGCTCGTTCATCCCAAATGTGAACCCGTCTGTCTGTCCGAGTGCCCGCCCACCAGCTGCTGATGTCTGTGTGTCTGCTTGGGTTTGCATCATTCCACTTGGTCGCCAAGTTTGTCTGTTGTGCCATTCCCGAACACCCGGCACCCCTCCTCCACCCCCCCCACCCCCTTCGCTATATGCTTCATCCATCTGACACCCGGCGGCTACTGCGGGACTTCGGCTGCCATGAAGAGAGGCTCTTCTCCTCAGCGCTGCCGCCATTAGAGACAAAGGAAGGAAGAGCTTGGGCACTGATTTGTGCCTGTGTCTTTCTCTCTGAGCCCCCATCGCTATAGAATGTTAAAATGTCACTGCAAACTGTGACATTTCCCCCCCTCTTTGCCTTAAAACTTGCTTGCGAAGTTACTTCAGATTTAGCGGCCCGATGAAGCCAGCTCCCCTCCCATCGAACCTCGAACCCAAGGGCCACGGGGCGTCTGGATTGAAAACACTCACTGCATTAAAAAGGAAAAGAAAACGTGCAAAGCGCCGTCGTTGTCGGGGATATTTTTCGTTTTCTGAACTGAACTACAATCATCTACAACGTTTCAATCGTTGGCAAAGACAAATCAAATTCTGCCACATCGTGTCAGCATCGTTTTCGAGTGAATGTAAAAGGACGAAGTCTCACGCCTGCAAACTTTGACACGCCTCAAAACTCACATTGAACGCTCCGACGCAGATCCTCACCGAAGGGTTTATTTGACCCGCGTCACCGCGCAGTGAACCGTCCGGATCACGGTCACTGCGCAGGTCTGTGCAGGCCTCGGCACACAGTCGAGATACAGGCGGTGCATTTTTTTTTTTGTTGCTTTGCTTTGCTTCTCCACCCGATGGCTTCGTCGCTGCACCTTTAAGAAGGAGAAGGAGCGGGTGAAGGGGAGAGTGAGAGCGAGGGAGGCGGTTGTGATGTTCTCGTGTGTTTTCTTTCTATGGGAAGTGGCACAGCCCCACCGCAGGATGAACGCACACATGCGTGAACACACGCCTGCGCCCACACACACACACACACACACACACACAGGGAGGCAACTCATTTTTTGCACACACACACACACAGACAGACACAGGGAGGCAACTCATTTTCCCTAAATGTGAGTGAGGGTCTCTATCCTCACGCAGTGAAGAGAGAAGAGCCATGTTGACGACCATATTCCACGGCTGCGATGCGATCGTGCACCGGAAAGAGGACGGGGCGGCGTAGGGAGGAGGAAGGAGGAGAGGAAGGAGGAGGAGGAAGGAGGAGGTCACTCGCAGTTACTTGTGTGCTGATAGAATGCAGGGACAAACATGGCTGCAGTGTCTCCATCCCCTTCATTTATAGCTGATGACTGTGAGGAAGAATTGGGGGGCTTCCTGCTTAGTTTGAGATGGGAACCACAAGCAGCTTGGCCCGACCCCACGGAGAGAAAACCTCTGCCTGCTCACTCTCTGCTTCCTTTATCTGTTACCCAGCATGCACCACTCTCCGCCATCCTCCACTTCCCCACCACCAACACCACAACATGTGGGCTTTGCCTTACAGAGACGTGGAATCAAATTACCATGACGACGCCGAGGAAGACAACGGGCTGCATTCGGGCCCCAAACCCCCCGGTGAAATCGCATCATCGGCAGCCTCCCCCCCCCACGCCAACAAACACGCCCTGGTGGAAGGTGCCATGTCAGTCCCCTTCCTCTTCTTCTAACCATTTCCCCCCGTAGCAAAACGCTGCGCATGTGCACGCTTGTGCACGCTTGTGCTCCCACGCATCCTCGTACACCACTGCCAGGCGGCGTGGAGCACTGTGACCTCCCACCGCACCGAGCGCCCGTGTTGCAGCGGGAGAGAGGGTCGGTGGAGGGGGGGGTTAAGCAGACGGGTAATGGGGGGGGGTTGTCACACCAGGGAGTCGGGCGTGGACTGTCGTCTGCTCCTCTGTGCCCTCGGAGAGAGAACGCGGTGCTACCGTGAGAGTCGTTCCCACCCCCCCCCAGCTGCACGGCAGAAGCCCCCACCCCCCACCCCCGAGTGACCAAACTGTAAATTACACAGCGGCCAAAAACCTTGAATTTCATTGTTTTATAGCAGTGTTCTGACTGATGGAGACAATGGAGAACAAAGCTCTGTGGGCTAACTCGACCAAACGTGCACGTGATGCAGAGACGGGGAGGGGGGGGGGGGCGGGGGGTCACCGAGGGGACAGACGCTGACGGATGGGCTGGAGGGGTGTGTCGGGCCGGGTGGGTGGGGCGTGCGCGTGGCGGTAGTGCAGGGCGCACTTGATTTTAATTGTGATCGTGTCAGCGGGGCGGGAGGAGGGGGGGAGGGGGGGGGGAGGGCTCAGTGACATGAACGATACCACACAGAGAGCAAAGAGCCATGCTCAACGTCCCGAGCACCAGCTGACTGGCAGACGGATTGAGGGAGGGGGAGAGGGGGGGAGACAAAAAAAAAAACACAGAGATCAGGAGACACTGCTGTGTGAAGTTTGCTTCATTTTTTGTCTTTTTTCTTCTTTTTTTTTTAAAGCTCCCAAAATAGCCACAGTGGGATGATGCGTTCAGAGCTGCTCTTGTGAGTGGGACGGAGGTATTGTTTGGTTGTCTTCTCCTCCCTCCTCTCCCCTTCTTCTTGCACTTAAACATCTCGATGGCTCGTCTCCTGCGTGAACCCTGCTCCTGCTTTTAAATCGCGCTGTAAAAAAACCCCAAAAAACCCTCTTTTTAATGTCTACGAGGAGGCGCCGCGCGCTGACGGCGCGCTGAAGCTTTTGTCTCAGCGAGCACCAGCGTGAAGGAAAAAGGAAAAATCAAAAACCCAGAGCCGGGCGCCACGGGCCTCTAAGGGCCGCGCTGAGGTGGAGGCTGGGCGAGATGCTCACCAGGGTGTCCTGGTGGATGTGTGCGTGTGCGTGTGTGCATCAGGAATGTAACATAACTCCCTCTCCCTCTTTTTCCCCCCTTTTTTTTACCTCAGCTTCAGCTCAAAGTGGCTCCAACTTAAAAAGCGGGCGCTCACAGCAGTGAGGAGGGGTTTTTTTTTTCAGTGTGTTTGTGTGTTTGCGCGCTTCCGTACATGTGTTAGCGTTACATGGAAGCCTCACGGAAAATAGGTTGACGCGCCCTACATATCCATCTTATTAGCACACGCCCATGTTTCCTACAGACACACACACACACACACAGAGCAGATAACAGTCATAAAGGCCGCAAAGAAGAAGGCTATTTAAATTATTTGCACAGTGTCCTTTGTTTGCCTTCGTTTGGCTCAACACATGAGCAGATGGCACTCTGACACGCGTGCGCACACACACACACAGACACACACACACGAGTGTGAGGTAGAAGGACATCATGAATGAATGTGCGCGCAGCCCTGTGGCCAACATGTTCTATCTTTAGGATTGCATGACAAACAATTTAGAAGATGAAGCTCACACTCCAGGGGACGTGATCGTATTTGACTGACAGGTCCGGACCGACGCGACGCCGTGACACCACAGAGGGTTTGAGGAACATTTGGGGTTAAACAAAATGCCGTATGTGATGCAAAAAGAGGAATTGGGGGTGAAAAACGCTCCCCAAACTGAAATGACGACATTGGTTGATTTGGTTAATGTTGTAAAATGACCTACATTTATGAAGCGCTTCCAGCAACCGTGTCCTGAATAAATTGCAATTATGTGCAACTGAAAATGTTTTGAAGGAACAACAAATTACAGCCTCACTAGTTCGCCGGCATGATTTAATTTTTTTTTTTTTGTCTTTTTAACCACAAATGACCACGATTTTCCACAACCCATTAGCCGAGTTGCACCTAATGCTAACGTGGTCCTCACCTAAATGGTTTTTGGTTGTTGAATGAAGCCAAACGTTGATGGTCAAACAACAGCCAAATGAATCAGTCCGGACAATTTATTTTTACATTTTCTGTTTGGTTGTGACAAACGATTGGTGCCGTTTAGTTTGGAAAACATATTGACAATTATGTGGGGGAAAGCCCGTGTGGAACAACTTTGATTTTAAGGGCGGGATGGCAGTTTAAGCAATGACAACATCATAGTAGCCATAGTAACCGATTGAGATGTGATATACGATTTAATTTAAGGCTAAATTAAGGTGGAATTGGAAACCTCCAAACAACATCATTCACTGCGGTTTGTGATTCACCAATAATGACGGCATCCTCCCGACAGGCTCTGTTCGCCAACCCTTTTTTTTTTTTTTTAAACACGAAAATTGCAACACAACAGGAGACATTCAGGAAATCTCTGGGCTCAGTTTTCCGTTCAACTGTTTCAAAGCCCTGAGCAGAGTCTCTGTCTCCCCCCCCCCTCTTCTCTCATTCCACCTCCTCTGCTGTTTGCTCTCTCTCTCTCTCTCTCTCTCTCTCTCTCTGCAGAGCAGCCATCCCGGGGACAACTATTAATCAGAGGCAAAATGATAGATGTTTTGCTCACCAGCAATGCCATCTATTTTGCCTAAGCACAAAACAGTGGATGCGCTGTGCATATTTATTTCAGCGGCTCAAAAGAACACACATTTTGGCTCCAGCCTCACAAGCGCACGCACGCGCAAACACATCCCCTGTAGACAGCCGCCGCCGCCGCCGCCGTGATGCAGAATCCAGACTTTAAATTCAACAGATTCAGCTCACTGCGTGTTTTGTATTTTTCTCTGTATTTGCCTGCGCTTGTGCTTAAGTGTCTGGACGTTACCGGGTGCGATGGCACCTTCGCGGCTCCTCCGGCTCCACTGATGAATGAGGAGCACAATGGACGCCGCGGTCCACGTTGGCGTTAAGGGATCTCTCAAAAAGACTTAGACGCACTTGTGAGTCAGAGGACTGTAACGCTGGTTTATAAATAGCGCTCCTGTCGATGAATCATTCACTGTCGGGGAGCATCATGCAAATGGTGCTCATCAGACGCTCACCAGACGCCCAAATAGGATGCGAAACACCAGAAATGTGAGGCCCATCAGTGCAGTTCTTACCCTCGACCAGACACTCTTTAGTTTCTTGAACGGATGCATTCGAATGGGTCCATGGTCTAATGATCCTTGCCTTTGCACAGCGTCAGAACATCAGGGTGCCACAGAAAGTTCAAGTGTCCCCGGACTTCGGTGTGACCTGCCAGAAGAACTTGCTCCACAGCAAACACTCCCACACGTTCTAAATCACCTCCTAAAACCGTGTTTTATAGACCTGTCGCATAAAGACAGCTCATTATGCCACCGAGGCCTGCACACATGGGCCCAGTGCCCATAAACACGGGAGTTCTGTCGAAAGCCTCGGGCCGGATCCTAACCCCAACCCGTTGGGTTTGTCGGCCCGGTGGTTTCGCTGCCTGAACCCAAACGTGTTCAAACGTCCCAAAAGTGCCGCGAGGTTCTGAGGGTGAACGTTCAGACGAACGCGCGGTAAGCGCTGGCGAGCGGGGCGGACGACGGAGGGGTCCGGAGGGGTCCGGACGGGTCCCTTGTCACATTGGCACGACGAGCCCCCGGGTCATTCAGTTCGGAACAAAGAGGCGTATCCCAGCCACGGCGGCCCGGGGCCGCGAGGGAGGGGCCCGTCGCAGCCGCGAAGGCACACGCACCCCAGGGATTGGTCGATTCCACGCGGGCCCCCCTCCCGGAGAACGCCGCCTCCTCCTCCTCCTCCTCCTCCACGCTGGCTGCCTGCCAACGATGGCTGGCTGGGCGACTGGCCGCCCCCGTCCTGGGAATTAATTGAAGGGGCCTCTCCGTGTGCAAGAATATGACACATGCTCTATGCGTCGGCCTGGGGGGGGGAAGGAGCGGGGGGGGGGGGGGCAGAATAGTAGAAAGATGTAGAGAAAGAGGAAGAAGAGAATGTGAGTGAAGCACGGGGAATTGTTCATGGTGAATCAAATGTTTTCTTCTGAGGTGGTTCTTTTGTTATGGAACGGTAATCGGTGCATTCATTCAGATTCCTGCCCATCTAAAATGTTACCTCACACTATGATTTTTACCATTTTTTTTACCGTTTAGTTTCATGTCAGTACAGTATTTATAAATAGTAGTTCTAACCCTGAAACCGCTGTGTAGGAGAAGTGTGTGAGGTTTAGTATTTGGCATTCTCAAGCTTTCACTCGGCAACCAGGAGCAACACAAGAGGCGGAGTTGAGCATAACCAGAAATTAGCTTTCATGCACTAAAAAACACACTCAAAAAGTGTTAAAATGGTCATGATTTCCTCTAAGAACATCATGCTGAAACTAGCAATTGGGACCATAAACTCATGTTTACACAATGTTTACTGAGGTAATAAATCAAGTGAGAAGTGAGGACACTTTCCCTTCTGTTCGATCGTCCTTTCTGCAACCAGAGAAGTTTTAATAAGGTCTACGTAATATTGACAGGATGCAAACATTAAAAAATGATGGTCGCAGGCTCCTGTTGTGTACACAACAATTACCAAGGATCTACACAAGGCGTTAAATAACAAGACTGTGTGCAAAAGGGCCCCAGCTCCGGCAGCAGCTCAAAAATAACAATACAAGCTCATGAAAGAGCAGTATGTTTGCTCTTGTTAGGCTAGCAAAGTGTTTGATTGATTCAAATAATGTTTTGGGTATTAACTGCCAAAATGGTGCACTTAAAACCGTCTCAAAGGCCATTTCATGGCATTGATAGTTTTATGATACTGTACGTGGTAAATAGTTGCCTGAAGGCAAGTGGCTGATGATAGGGGAAGTAAATAAAAGTATGTATTTAAAGTTAGTTAAAACATTAGCAGTCAGCTAAAAGGTTTAGCCTTTAGGCCTCCTAAAAATAACTTGTATGCAAAGTAACTCTTTTTGGAATATAATTTATCATAAACTTCCTTTTTAGGAATCACTAACAGGTTCATAATTTAAACTCGGACAAAAACCGAGGCATTAACCCTCCCTCCGTTATCCTGTAATCCAACAAATACAAACACTGATTCCATCATCATATCTGATTTGGAACATCGTGTTTAATTCTGAGACTAAATCGGGCCAGCGTTCTTCCTTTAATGACTCACTCACCCATGAACTCATTTACATGAGTGAAAAGCATGCTTCTTTAAATCAGTCATGCTCCATGGAGCCCAAGAACAAACTGTCTGTCTTTGCAAAAGCTCGACGTAATCCAACAGTATGGAGAGTATCGATAATGAGGACACAAAACCTCAACTGGACTCCGGAGCCCTGCTCAAATTATATGCCAGGATTTGTCCAAGTAGATAAATCAGAAATAATTGCCCACATTTACTGGCCACACCAAATGGAGATGAGGGGCCACAACACAATACAATCCGACATCAGTCACTTCTCAGCCTTCACGGGTCAGTGGCTGAAACAATAGGGAGCATAGGGTAATTGTTTACAATATTTTTTTGGGGGGGGGGTGAGGGGGGGGGACAAAGGCGGTGTTTTTCAATTTCTTGTTGCCCAAATCCGGATCTCAATTTGGTAAACTGAGAGTCGCGGGACAAAACATCGGGGCTTCGTCTTACTTCGTCAGGGTTTCCCCGGCTCACCTACAGCGGCCACTCGTACACGCATGGCTGTCAAGCTGTCCGTGTGTTATAATGACATCTACAAAAGTTTGCAAACCGCGGGGATCTGGGCCGGCCTCCGTGGCGCGACGTCAGTCATTGGGTTTGCATACAAGACGCTGGCAGCAGACACATTTTTGCCTGTTAGCAATCGACAGCTTCTCAAACTGTCAAAAAAAAAAAAAAAAAATGTCACAAAAGTTAGCAGAGAAGCCTCTCACAAACCGAACTGGAATAAACTAGTTTAAGCCAGTCAAGAGGTAGGCTTTTCTTTCTCGTGTTAAAGAAAGATAAAAGAGTTTAAACCATACTATTTGAGCGGGGGAGAAGCCGGGAATGAGAGGTGCACGACAAATGCACGCGCGGAGGCCTTAAATGGCGTGAATCACCTTTTTACAGGGTCCCGCCTCCACGCTCCCGGGTTGATTGAACGGATCGGCCCGGGTTCGGCCTGACGGAGGGAAGGAGGGATGGAGGCGGGGAGAGGAAGATTCGCCAGGGTAAAGCGATGCGATCCTCCTGCCGTGTGTTCCCAAAGTGGCAAATCATAGAGTGAACACCCGCGAGGGTAAAAGAAGAAGGTTTATCCACACTGTCGAGTGGACAGTTAAACCCGTCAGAGGTTCATTCGTGTTCAGAGAACAAGAAAGACAACACGAAAGAAGGAAAATTACAGCAAAAACCTGAAGCCCTCATTTATAAATTTGAGACACCTCACCTAATTCCAGTTGTGGGATATGTTCTAAACACAAAAGAAGTCTTGCTTTTGTGTAATTGTACAGCTGAAGTACAGCATTTCATGGCTTTTTGTACATCAAATTTAAAAAGGACAAAAAATAAAAGACCTGTCGGATCTTCATGGCGCCACTGTGTGTGACTTTCTAGTCATTCTCAGCTCTGAGAGGCTGAAGCGGAGTGGACGTGGTCAGTGACGAGAAGGTCAACCACAAGTTGCGAATCCTTCGCAACGCGGTTGAGGTTTAGGCATCGAACCTCGAATGGTTCTGGCTGGAACAGGTCATCCGGCAACCTGTCAATCACAAGGCCGCCACGCACATTCTGCTTCATGGTCCAAGTTACTCTCAAAGGAATCATCATCATTTACTAAACGAAGACTTAAAACTAGCAATTAGGTCCATTAACTAATGATGACTCATGGGATCTTCAAAAACCAAAGCAGTGGATGGACGTAGAGTTTGGCACTGGAGGGAGAGTCAGGGGATCCCCAAAATCTTCAGGATTCATCCTCTGGACACCATGAATGTCTATTCCAATTATTACAGCAATGCAAACCCTTGGAGCCAGTGTTTTAGGGTCCTGAAGGCCCCTTCGAGGGAGATCACACCACGATGAATCAAAAAGAGTCACCAGCGAGGCTCAGGTGATCTCCGAAACGGAAATGGCCAGCTGTGACCGCGGTCGTCCTCGGTAACGGTTTGGGAGCACGCGATACTGAGTAAAAGACGGAGACGAACGCCATTGTTCCAGCAGCGCTTTTGAACTTTAACATGAGTTATGGCAGCTGAGATGAACTGCTGCAACCTCCGGCGACTCGTTAGTGCTAAGCTAATTACTGGTGTTTGGTGGGTGGGGGTGAGGGGGGGTGTTGGGTGGATGTGAGGGGAGGAGCTAGGCTAATGAGGGATTAGACAGAGGTTGTTACCCTGTTTCCTTTTGATGGGATTACTTCGCTGTGGGCTATATGCTGGTTGGCTTTTAATGATGGTCGTTCTGGTGTCATTGGAAACAACATCAACTATAAAAGGGGCCGCGGGCAGGAGAGGAGACGAGAGGAGACGAGAGGAGACGAGAGGAGAGGAGAGCAGCGACACTGCGAGGTTTAGTTAATTAACCCTTACTCTGCACCGCGGCTGCTCTCTCCGCTATCGCCTCGCTTTGGGAGACGCACAGTTCATTGAAGGGATGTTTTTCAGACCGCTGCATGTTGAGGTTTAGTGTGAAATTCTCCTCAAAAGTCCCCCCCCCGTCCATGAAGTGCGAGAACCAAATAAGGAAAAAGGTATGTATGTTGTGAGAAACATTCAGATTTGGGAGTTGTCATGGTAGCTCAGTTCTCATTGATATGCATACCAGTTTATAATTTCAGCTCTGGTGGTTCTCAGAACAGGTCACACCCGGCTACACTCTCCAGTTCTCCTCATTCTCAGAGCGGGATTCTGAGAAAATGAGAGTAAATTCTTCTGCATTTGAAAGACAGGATGTATTTCTTTGTTGTATTGTGTGCACCGCTAAGTCAGATTTGACCGTGTTTCGTTGTCTTCAAAGACAAATACTGGCATGGATGCAAACATCATCACCTACAAATAAGGCTCCAATAATTAAAAAACATCAATATTAAGAGTGGGCGAAATTCAAACCCACAGAAAATCAATTGCTTTTACATGTTTTACATTCTGCTTCAACTAACTTCATTTCCAGCCCCAGCAAGCGAGCGGTGTAAACCTGACTGCTTTGTTATGTTCTATGTGTCAGTAGAAAAAACTACTTGAAGAGATGGTATTTAAGGTTCAAACACGGCAGGCTCTTCTCTTCCAGCGATTGTAGCTGTATACAAAAAAAAGTGTGTGGTGATATTTGTGGATTTCCCAAGAAGTTGTTGTTGAAAAGCGTAAAGACTGCAAACGTCCACAAGGGGCAGCAGGGAGGGGCAGTGGATCATGAAAAGTGATCTCTTACCTATGGAGGTTGAATTCAATGTTGATTCATTTGTCAAATAATTGACAGTCTTTGGTAACAGCATTTCAATAATTATTTCCACCCAGTCAACCAAAAGCATCAACCCAACCAAGTATTTCAGAATCTTTAAAAAAAACAAAACTAAACCAAGTTGTTTTGTAGCCTTAAACTAGCAAAATAAATAGTTTACCATCTATGTATCCTTAAGTTTCTACCGTTGTAAGAGAATTCTTGATAAAGGAGTAGAAACTAAGATATGTTGCATACGTTAAATAAGCAACATTTGCACCCTTGGTGTCATCATGAGAGATTGGTCCTGTGTTACGCTGTTTGTATTTAGATGCTAAAGGAGGAAGCTTTGCCTGTAGAACAGTCACTTCCCTCTCTGTTGAGTGTATCAGTGACAGACTCGTCCAGGGAGTAAATTTGCCCTCTTTGTTTTGTTTTGAGGGGCTTTAATTTAGCTGCTGTTGGAAAATTACCCATAATTGCAGCCTGCAAATGCTTATCCCTCTCTTTTTCCTCTCAAGCTACTCTCCAGTGCACGCTGGCTGCACGAGTCAACACACACACACACGCGCACGCACACACAGATGGATACCCTCTGTAGATAAAATGGTTGCTGCTAAAGGACGGACCCACATTTTGTTGTTGCCACAATTTGACACAATGACGCAATGAGACATGCACACATGTTTGCATGGAAACACACACACAGTCATTCACACATTCACCCGAGGTTGATAATGAGACTGGGGAAACATGATTTATGTTTCATAGTGCAATCTAATTGATTTGATTAATCACATTCTTTCTTGACTAATTAAATTACCACAACAGATTACAGAATATTTGGCCACAAATGTGCCCGGCAGCCATGCTTTCAGTGTTCAACACTCTGTACGGCATTACGGGTTTCTCAAACGCTCTGATCAATGAGTTTAATGGCCGATAAATCATTTAAGATCCATTCCTGAAGCATGGTTTGTGCTACAAAAAACACACGTGAGAATTTCCCAATGCATCTATTTGTTTGAGTATAAACTACATGGCAGCAAAGCCAGCTAGTCGATATGCATGATGCAATGTTTTTGTACAGATGGTTTTGATTAGGATACTCCACACATGCTCCTGATCTTATATAATAAATACACTAAATAATTCGTACAATCTCCTCTAGATTTCTCATCTCAAGTTCAGATTTTGGATCAAATAAAAGGCATCAAAAATTCTCTTTTAAGAGCGTTGTCCTTTGGCCCAGATAGAGATAAGCTGACCTGTCTTATCCAGGCTTAGGCTGCACTGTATGGTTTTATTCCTGCGGTTTCATCTCTCATTCCCTCCCAGTCAATCACAGCCGGATAAGAGTCGGTCCGGTTCATTCTAAACCACATGTGAGCCTGGAATTACACATGTATGCTGGACAGTTTTTGGTATTAGTTTGGAGTATTAATGTTAACGTTGGCGAGTTTCATTGATATATGTTGGATTGCTCTGTGATGGACTGGTGAGATTTCCTCATCATAGATTGGATCCAGATGTTCACGACTTCAAATGGGTTAAAGTATGTAGGGAATAGAATGATGAGAAAAAAAAAATACTTACATGAACATTTTAAAACGGGTTTTTCCCATACGGGATGTGGAAGAATGCAAAGTGAAAGGAATGAATGGGGGCTCCCTTAGAAGAGTTTTCCATTCAGTATTGTGTTGACCTTAATGTTGGGGGACCTTCAGAGTCGGAGTCGGATGGTCAAACAGCTTTGGATTCCCTTCCCCCGACACAACGCCTTCGGTTTAAGATATTTTCAGACAAAACAAGCCTACAAACCCGACACTAACTACCTTCCCTGGAACGAGTCGCGCTCTGAAAACATTGGACCCTGCATTTCCTGCATTGCAACTCGGTCGGTTTGATGAAGTTTATGATTGGGGGAAATGAAAACGGTTCGCTTTTTTTTTTCTTTCTTCCCCCCACATCGCACTTTAAACGCTGTTTACACCAATCTCAGTTCTTCCCGTATGGTGACTGGAAGTCATCTAGATACTGGCTTGACTAAAGATGTTGTCGTTGAGAGAGATCCTCTCGCCGCGTCGAGCCTACCGGGCTGCTGGGAGCTGCTGACTAAGATGGCCGGAGCGCAGAAAATGGAAAAAAGGATTTTCTGGGAAAGCGTGGAGAAGAAAAAAAGCAAGAAGACAGAAAAGTAAAAAAGGGAAAATACAAGGAGCACGGGACTTGTGAAGTTTAGAGGTACAGCGGGACCTTATAAAGTGGGCGAAAGAGTGTGAAGATAGAGCACATGAAAAGGGAGCTGGGGATATGGGAAGATTGGAAAAAAAAAAAGAGAGACTGAGGCCAAATAGAGGACAGATTGGTCTGCAGAAAGTGGAGGGATGAATCCTAGAATGAAGGAAAGTGCAGAGACGGAAAAGGAAAGGAAAGAGAAAGAGAATAAAAAAAGAGGAGGGGGGTGTAAAGAGGCCATCGAGTGGTTATGAAACCAACTCTGACCTAATCTGGTGTGTTTATGGCTCCATGTTTTCCCTTTTTTCTTCCACTGAGATGCGGGGTGGAATTAGACTGGGCGGTGGCTTAGGATGAGCTCAAAGACAGAAGGGACTGTCTTACACTGTGCCCGTTTTTTTTTTTTTTACTGAGAGACACAGCTCTATGTGAGGTTAACAGCTTCATTAAGATGCACCCCGCAGCACCTAAAGTCAGCCAATCATTAACCTGCGAGTGCAGTACAAACAATGGAAAGTAAGGCGTCAGGTAAGTTTCCTTCACATTTGTCCGGCTGCGGGAGAGATGCTTTATTTTTAGTGAGTTAAAACCAAAATCCACCGCTCTGAGTTGGTTAATTATATGTCAATTTTGTAAATTATGGTCCCATATAAACTAAAATGATAAGTCGGGTACGCTTCGGGGAGTGGTTACCTTGTAATTAAAAAGGTCGCCGCCACAGCGCTGTCAGGTTTGGGTTCATTTAAAGTGGCCACGGCCAAAATGCGGAATTTGACACTTGGGAATCCTAATCAACAAAGCGAGCTTCAGCTCGTCAGAGGTGAGCGTAACCTCCTCAGGTTTCCTGAATCATCGTGTCGTTGGCATTCGGCCGTGATAAGCTCCGCCCCCTCGTGTCACTTCTGGTTGCAAAAAGGCCAAGATGGCGTCGATCCAGACCTGAATCGCTATGGTCAAAAAGACCAAACGCGGGGCTTTGAAGGCAACCCAAAGACGGAGTAGTTCATCTGCAACCTAACGAAGGGTCGTCCGGGCCAAGAAAGTGGAACCTGCCTCTACTTTTGTCTCAAAGCAAAAGGTGCTTTGTTGCTAATCACATATGTGCAAATGCACATTTCTGTTGGATTACTTTGCAAGATGGACGCCATATTTCTACTGTTATCAGGCATTCATTGTGATGAAAGATTACATGTGTGACACCAGTGACTTCCCATAATGTGTCATAGATACCTTTAAAACAGCACTGCCATTCATGTTTAAATAGAATAAAACATACTCTCTAGAGTTGGTTAACGTAGCGCATACGAAACTGCTCTGTTACGTTTAGACCAAAGACTTGGTTAGATTTACTAATGCGACATGGAACCCATACAGAAGTTTCTTCTGACTCATCCACTACATTCGTAGTACTACAAGAGTAGTTTTAATCTATGACAGAAGACAGGGTCAATAGCCGTTTGAGACCACCAGGGTGTCAAATATACTCTTAGGAAAACATCTGCACTGTGATTTTTGAAAGCTATAAATAAACTCGACTTCATTCTAAATGACTTCACTCTCCTGTCATTGCTCTGGCATTCTTTCTGTGTCTTTGTTTGTCTTTTCTTTGTTTGCTCTCGTCTAACGCTGCGGCCGCGCTTCACACCGATATAGATTCCTGTTGACCTCCTGCCCCCCCCCCCTCTCTCGGGTAGTGGGAAGTGCTGCTTTTCTGCAGCGTCGTCGTTGCACGCGGGTTGTTCAGGAGAGTCAGTGATCCTCTTCTCATCCCAACTACACCACGGACAATGTGACACTGATGCTCATTCAATATGCTAATCTCTGAATCCCACCCTAAACACCGGAGACCGTGAACAACTCTTTTTCCCCAAAGCTACCAGAACGTGACGGAGAAAACGTGGAAATCTGCGATGTATCCAGATCTCAGGAGTTTGCCACACGGACAATTTAATAACAGCCTGCGAAACCCACCGCAAATTTATCCCATTACAGAGACGGCATGCAGATTTGTTTGTAATTATGGGGTAGACTAATAAGGTATGTTGATTGTGTGCGGTTGTTACGTTTGAACGTAAATGACAAACACAGACCGGAGAGGGATCCACAAAAGGCATAAAGAGAGAGAAGCAAAAGCCAGAGAACAAAACTATCCGCCACCAGTGGTAGCTGCTGGTAAACTGGTCACCTGCAACGGCGGATTAAGGCTTTCTGAGCCTGGGGAAAAGGAAGAGAAATGGCAGAAATCACAGGACAGACTACTATTAAAAATGGTCAAATAAAAGACACACATTGTTTGAGATGAATTTGAAAGAGATTTCAAGGTCATGGAATTTGCCAGAAAAAGTCGGCTCGAGCAAACATTTTACTTTGTGAAACAATGATCACAAGGAAATACAAAAACCCTCTCAAACGAGCCGCAGCTCAGCGTCCCGTCGCGGTTTGATTCATCCGCTCGAAATAAATACATCGGCTCAAACATGCTAAGCACGCAAAGTCATGATAACATTGCGCTAAGTGGGTTACTGTAACAGTGACACATTTTTGGAGAGGCACCAAATGTTCCCTGTCCCATATGTCATCACAACCCCTCATCACATCGTGATTATATCAGCTGGGGGATCGCGGCGAGCCAGTGGAACACGAGCCCCGCGTTGTGCCGTGTTTCAGGAGCCGCTTTAATTCATTAATGAACTTGATGTGTGTGTGTGTGTGTGTGTGTGTGTGTGTGTGTGTGTGTGTGTGTGTGTGTGTGTGTGTGTGTGTGTGTGTGTGTGTGTGTGTGACAGAAAGAGTTTCATGTTTGCGTGTTTCCACTGTGTGCGTGTTGCAGTTTCTGGGAACCAGCGGAGAGGTTGTCTGGGGGAGGGGGTTAGGGGGGGGGGGGGGGGGGTGAAGCGTAAACAGTGGTGTTTCAATGCGTTCCTCTGTCTCCCCGTCTGCCCGCGTCGGACTGCAGGACAGCGCCTTGGTCCACTGTCATGTGGACAAAGACAAAAATGGAAAACACAACTAACGCAACAGACCAGCGCACACTGCACAAGAAGGCCTGCACCCCCCCGTGTCAAATGATGATCAGTGATTATTTTTGTTATTTAATTTCGTCCATTATGATATTCACGTTCCCTGGGATGACAGCGCTCTGAGTCCACTTTGATGAAGCTTTCATGGTCTTCATGTGACGTGCGCACACTGCACAACAAGCTGGTTTTAATTCACGTGTGCCGGGGGAAAAGGCACACTAACTACCTTCAGGTTTTCTGTCTGCTCCCTCGCAGGGCCTCTTCAAGCCCCACCCTCTCACACACACACACACACACACACACAAACACACACACACACAAAGATGCACGCATTGCTGTGCACACAATCGTTATGACACATGAGAACACGTAGAACTGCTCGCACACGTGCGCAGACACACAAAAGCACGCACACACACACACACACACACACACACACACACACACATTCCTACCCGCTCGGCTAGGACGGTATGTGAACAAACCACAGGCAGGGAGAGGTAGAGAAGGCCAGGCCTCCACTCTTGCTGATTACTGCAGGAAAGAAGTGGAGAGAGAAGGCTGCCGCTCCTCTCACAATGTGCTGCACGCACGCCAGCACACGTGCATGCTCACACACACACACACACGGGCGTACAGACACAAAGAGAAACAAGGCATCTCTCTGCCGGCTGCAGCAGTACTGTGTGCAGACAACAGTATGTGCCCATTACCACACATACAGAAGTCGGGTATACAATCAGTAGAACACGCTTTTCATGATGTCACACACACACACACACACACACACACACAAACGTATGTGCCTCTTTCACGACAAACATGTGCAGTGGCTCTCGTTCACCGACACGTCTCCACCCTCCGAAGCTCCCGATCGCGCGGCTCGCTGTGCGACACACGAACGCACACTTCCACGTACTGTACGAGCTCTGTCGCACACCGCCACACCACAGTGTACACCCTCACATGTTGCCATGCCAACAAATGCTGCTTTTCCACAATCTACATTTCTTTGAATGCGTGTGTGTGTGTGTGTGTGTGTGTGAGAGACGGTAAAATGGACAGAACAGAAGGTTATCACGTTGTATTCGAGGGAGACATTTTTCTAACAGGGGCGTAGAAATGAAATGACTCTTAAAAAGAAACAAAAATCTGTTCACGTTCAGTACTCATGTTTCCAAATTGAACGGACTAATAGCATATGTCACATCACATCACCTAAAGTCACAATGTACATTTCAATTGTTTTGGAAGGTTCAAATTCTAGAATAGTCTTTCTTCTAATTTCATTTCATTCGTCTACGAATGGATGGGTGCAGAGATTCAGAGTAACAGAACCAAATCCGGATTTTGTAAGTCAGCCGATAAAAATAGTTCCACACAAACAGGGAAAATCAATCACGTTAGAATGAAGCTGTCGTTTGTCTCTAATATGTATCCAAATAAAAAAAGCTGTTCTGTAATCAGCCACTAAAACACATCTGTGTAAAAAGGCTTTGTCCTGGGATTCGACGGATCAGTGAATTTGCTAATTCGATTCACTTTGGATGATGACGTTCATGGTGGCTTTGAGTGGTTAAAGCTGCATCAAATCAAACCATCTTGGTTGGACGAAAGCGTCGAGGACAGTGTGTCAAAGTATTTCAACGCAAAGTGAGAATATATTTTTGTGTGACGATTTACGACAAAGATTTACGAACCTGCTGTGCAGAGAAGACTTAGAAGTCTGGGACATTGATTTTCCGCGAAAACAGTCCATTCAATAGTTGTGTGAATATTTCCGATGTGATGTGACTGGCACACATTGCCGTACCCGCAGCCGTGCCGCTACTGTAGCTAAATATTACTTTACACCCACATGCAATACATTGTGTGTGAAGATTAATGCCTTTCATATCAAGTTGTGTCAAAACATTGGCTCAGTGCGCACATAATGGTTTCTGTCCACTGCACTGACAAAACAACAGGTGCTCAAACACACACAGACACACACACACACACACACACACATACACACACACACACTAGCCACAACCACCAACCGTAACGTCAATCAGATTCTAGCTTTATCCTAAAACAAAGCCTCAACCTGCAAAAAGTTGTTTAAAGAAAGTGTAGAGCGGCCAAAAAAAGCTTCACTTCACAAACATGTCCTCACTCGTTTAAAATTCAAATTGGTCCCCATGGAGGTGGAAATACGAGTTTGCGCGCACACACACACACACACACATACGCACATATGCACATTGAGACATTATATTGGTCCTGTTGCCCGCCAGTTTCTTTGATCTAAAATGGACATTGAAATGTCCTCTGAGGCAGTCATGTGTCTGCAGTAAAACATCTGCTCCAGACGAGGTCTCCCTTCAACCAGCGGGGCCGACCCTCTCCTTCTTTTTGCAGCTTTACGCCTCCCCGGGTTCTCCGTGTCAGTGTCAGCGCCGTTTACCAAAATCAAAGCCAGGTCCACCTTCCTACGGGCATACACTACATCCATGTGTCTTTTTGTCTCAATGTTTCACTCTCTGGCTCTAAATCATTCTTTTGTTTCTCTTTTCTTGCCTTTTTCACACAACCCGACTCTGTGTGAACGCGATATGACTTCACCTTAAATTCAGTTTGTAATTTGTAACGCTAGGGAGGAGGGGAGAGGGGGGGCTGAAATGCTAAAATAAAGAGTTGAATGTCCGGTGTCGTCTGTGTGTTTGTGTTGATGGGTGGAGGCGGCCTGAGCAATGTGGCTGTAAAAAAATAAATAAAAAGAAAGACCTCTGCTTCTTGCTTTCCTATCGCTCATGCATGCAGCCATTTGCATGTATATTGCAGACATAGAAATGCATATGGTTGAGAGGTTTCTAAACTCCCAAACCACGATCTCTCCCGTCTCTCCTGTTCTTTCTCTCGCTCTTTCTCGCTCTCTCTTTCTCTCTCTCTCTGCTCCACAACACCTCATCGCGACCATCTCTGAAATCTTTGCAAAATCTCTCCTGCGCCATTTTGTCTGATATCATTTTCTCTCCTTTTGTCTGAATTATATTAACACGCTCTCAGCTTTCGGGCCTCTCTTAATTTCTCTTTCTTTTGCCGCGGCTTTCGTTGTAAGCCTTGTTCTTTATTTCTTTTTTTTTTTTTTATTAGCAGTCTGGAGGGCGTGACATTTAGGTGAACTGCTCTTGGAGCTTCTCTCCCCCCGTTGCCTCAGCGAGGCTGCAGACCCCAGCAGCTCCACACAAGGGTCAGCTCTTGGCCCCCCCCCCCCCCCCCCCCCGTTGCCATTCATAATTCTCATATAAGCCGGCAATGAAACTTCCTATCTTCGCATCAACGATCCCTGCCTTTTAATAACGAGGGAAATTGCCGGTCTACGTTGGTGCCTGCGACAAAGATTCTGGATCTACAATAGCTGAATTCATTAAATCGGAATAAATAAAAGGAGGGGGGAAATATCTCGTTAACTATTGTTTTATGGAAATATTAAATTATCCATTTGCATGTGACAGGCCGAGTTCATTTCTCCTGCTATGGTTTGTCTACATCAGTGACAAAAAAACCAAAACAAAGCCTTCATCTAATTTCTGCACAAACACACGGTCTCACATGTGCAACACAGCGATGATGAGTGTGCTGGAGCCTCTAATGACCACAGAATATTTCCCCTCCCTCCCTCCTCTAAGTCATCTCATGAGAGAAACCTGGAAACTGAACCTGTGCGTGTGTGTGTGTGTGTGTGTGTGTGTGTGTGTGTGCGCGCGCGCATGCGCAAATGCTCCCATTAGCAGGCCCAGCTCTTGACTGATCTGTTTAAAGACACACCAACCACTCTGATTACCGTCTCCATAGCCGGCCATAAATAATGAGATTTAGCTCAATTAGGATCCTCTCGAGGTGCGAAACAAGTGGAGAAGCTACGGTTAGCCCCCCCCCCCCCCCACTAATCCACACAGCTCCTGCTCCGCCAGTGGATTACAACCCGCGGGGGTCACTGTTTATCCTTTAGGTAAACTAACTGCTGTGCTGCGGGAGCCGAGCCGAGCCGAGCAGACACCTCCCGGACCCGATAGCATCTGATCTCTCAGCTACTTGACGAACAACAGGACAACCCCCCCCCCCCCCTTCCCCTCCCATCCCCCTGACCCCCAGCAGCAGTACCATCACCGCCGATGCCCCATCCATCTTCCGGCTCTTACTCTGGATCTCTATCTGTGCCGCTCAGACGTGGGGACTGGAAGGGCAATTCAATCTCAGTCGTATCTGCTGAGAAATGGCGACGCCGCCGTGGTGGCGGGCCACGGGCTGCAACGCCACACGGGGGGGGGGGGGGGGGGGGGAGCGACTGATGCAGATAACGATCACATAAATGTACACTGGTTTTTTGGGAACAAGCAGCAGATAGACGGTCTCTGTTGTTGGACCCTTTGGACTCTGGTCTCATCTAAAAGGTATTCGTGTAGCTGCCTGTTTTCCAAACCATGTATTTTTTTGGTCGGAGCCGTGCGTGGATTCGACTCGAAAGCCATCCCCAAATATGGCAACGAGCTGCACCTGGCCCGTATTTGAGCTGCTGCGTGTTACGGGGGATGGGGGGGGGGGGGGTTTCAGTGTTCGTTTTTTTTTTTTATCCAGGTATCACATCAAACATCTTTTTGCAAAGCATTCCGAACAGGTCTGAGGCTCGGTCGGGAGGCGAAGCGCTCGGCCACCGCAATGTATGTTGAGAATCACTTCGAGACGGCCAAATCCAACTGGTGTCAATCAGCCTCTGCCTTCACCTTCTTTTTACACGATGCGGTTTGACGGTCCAGCTGAGCTCTTTAAAGTTTTTAGGCGTCCATGCTTGGCACCATTATCTGTGGGCCTGGGTATCCGCCGCCGCGAGGACCGCGTGGCGATTTTATCAGGCGACACATGGCCGAATCTTCGATGCCGTTCCACAAATTGCTTGTCAGTCAGACGTTTTTTTTCTTTTTTTCCCCCCCCTCCCGAGTGATTGGCAGCTGCAAGTCTTTGCAGGAAAAAAGGCTGCTGGAGATGTTTCACCCCTCAGGAGGTTTCCGCACACCTCCACCAACAAAAAAAAAAAACTGTACTTTTGCAACAACAACAAAAAAAAAGGAATAATGGAATGTCTCCCAGAGAGGCGTGGTCTGTCTGTCCGTCCGTCCGTCTGTTGGTCTTTTGGGCTTCTACCTTACGGCGTGTTGGTGAGGCCGACTCAGATACGGTTTCGCTCCCCTTGGCAGAGCCAGGGCCCCGCTGCTGACAGCAGGTTTTATTTGATGTGGACGTCCCGGGGTCGGGTTGCAGAGCTGGCTTCAACATGTGATCTCCATTAAGACCAGAGGAGGAACGCATGCTGGCAGATGACTGGTAACTCCGGGCAGGCAGGAAGGGAGGGGGAGGGGGAGGAGGAGGAGGAGGAGGAGGAAGGAGACTGAAGGTGTGGCCAACGGATGGAAAGTGGCGTGGAGGGAGGGAGAAACGCGAGAGACAAATGGATCAGGTGGACGAAGACGAGAGGAAGCGGATTGAATTAAAACCAGACGGATGTGAGGGAATAAGTGAGAAAGGTGAATGGGGTTTGGTGTAAATTCAATCCAGCTGGATTAGGGTTAGGGTTAACCTAAAAAGGTTGAAATTCGTATCAATTTGCCGTGCAGAGAGGGGCGTCCCTCCCCTCACGGAGTCCTCCATGGGACCTGATTTTTGGATATGCTGCACGTCTGTTAAAGACTAAGAGAGCGCTCACATGCGATGGGAGGAGACTTTCAATCAGGAGGTGTCGTTGGGGAGCATTAAAGTCGCGTTAGTGACGATTGGGACGCGTTTTCTCAGCAGGTTTCCGTCAAAGTGCGACTTTCTGGACTCTCGCAGGATGAGCTTTAGAATTGACGCAACGCTTTTTGGGAAAAATTAAACATTTCAAAAAGTTTGTCCCTCGTCGCAGACTTTGAAATAAGGTCCCATGGCAATATTTCACTATGCTTTAGAAAGTCAGATGACAGGTTTTCCCACATGAACAGTTTATTCCTTTTCATCTCTATTAATTGCGTTGATGTGTCTTTATAGAAGCGTTTGCAGGATCACTCTACTTCAACTTAGTTTATATCTTCCCTCTTTGTCAAAGCAATTCAGCCCATAAATGTTAAGATGTAAGCAGTGTCTATTGCATTTTAGCTTAATGAGAATAAATGGGTGCTTTCAGTCAAGAGATTAAGAATGAGTCATCTTTTGATTATCAATACCCCGCCACACAGTTCTTTAGGCAGCACAGTCAGTCTGTACACAGACTTCACATTTTATAATTCTATCAATTTTATCTGGTGTGTGTCATAGATTGAGTTATACTTAATATCACACGTCTCAGTCAACTTTATGAACCACTTTCAGCATTCGTTCCACTGCACTGAAGGTAAGGAGGATGTATTGCACAATATTACACACAGACAGGAAATGAAAATAACCTGCTCAGGACAATTTGTTAATCTACTACAGCATTATGCTTCATGAAACCTAATTACATGTTGGCACAATACCTGATTGTTACTTAACTAACGTAGCCCGTTCAAATCTGGAACGTGTTCAACAGCAGCAAGAGCCGCCGCAGCAATCAATTTAAACCATTAGAAATCAAACCTCCCACAGAAGATGTTCCGCGTGACCTTCAAGAGGCTTGAAATGTCCCTCAAGCACTGAAATTTATTCCCCATTATTATGTGTGTATTGGCAGGCGGTCTGAGAACACGTCGGAGCCTTGCAATTTTAATTTTTGTACATTGGGCGTAAGTACGGTATATTTATATATAAATTGATAAACGGTATATCGCCTCCAATCTTCCGTACAGCTAGGCCTAACTAGGCCTTAAATAATTTGATGGAGGAAGAGGTGGCGGTGGTGGAGGGATCATATTTAGTGTCTTTAACTGTTTTGGGGTTTCTCTCTCTGTCAAATTGAGCCAGCACACCATTCTATAATTCCTTCTTATCGGCCAGAGGCTTTAGTTATTTACTTTAAAATGGACTAATTTCTTATTCCAGCGGAGGGGGGACAGGCCGCTGACTCGAACAGCTGCTTCATGACCCAAAAAACTGTCAGTCTTTCCCTGGAATAAATTGTGGAATGTTCCACTTGGCGGCGCGGGGGGGGTGCCGGAACCCGGGAGGTACCACGAAGCGGCCTCAAAGAGAGCCGTTTTTCCCACGCGGCGAAACGAACACGCTCGCGGGCGTCGCTTCCGGCTTCCCGGATCCACTCGCGTGGCATTCGGTGAGGTTTGGAGCCGCGCCGGACGCGCCGTTTGGCCTCGCGCGCCCCCGCCCGTGAGAGCGCGCCTTCGTGTGGGCCCAATAGTAGAATCAATTCACGGAGAGGGGCAGCTTGAAACCGGCCGCTCGTGCCCGCGCGCCTAGTTTTGGAGAGAGTGGCGTGTCGTCGGGGCGGCTTGGAGTTTAATAGTCCGGATAGCATCCGTGCTGTATGTACATGTCTGTCTCCCCGTGTGTACGTGCGTGGCTGGAGAAGAAGAAGAAGAAGAAGAAGAAGAAGAAAAAAAAACGTGTGCTCGGAATTTTGATTTTTTTATCTTCCATTTTTATAAAGATTCCACTCAATCTTTGTTTTAGGCGCAGCGGAGGTTTGTGGCAGATGTCATGGTGAAAAGTTCTAGTGCTCCAACCAAATCCACTACCGCTCTCTCTCTCTCTCTCTCTCTCCCCCAATAAAAAAACAACACACCAAACTTTTCATGTGATACAGAAGCACACACACTTTGTGTGAGTGTTTTTTTTTTAAACACAAACACAAGTTTTACAAATTGTCACGTGCAGGTCACTTTCCTGCACATGGATGTACAGTCAAACATTACACCTCCGTGTTGTTGTGTGAGTGTAATCTCTCAGGATGAATTATTCACCAATATACTGTATACACTGCGATCGAATCAATCCCACTGAAGAACTCTCATTACCCCGTGCATTACGCACGCGCGCGCGCACACGCTTCTCCTGTGTGCTTTTGCCACCTTTTATTTATATAATATACACACACACACATATATATATATGTAAATATATAGCGGTGGTGGCTTGTTTAATGCACTGCAGGCTGGCTCCTGCAGCAGGTCTGACCAGATAAGAGCAGCCCAGAGAGAGAGCATTGCCTCTTCCCTCACATAAACCATTAAATTGTAATAATGGGGCCACCAGTGCTCAAACCTGGATCCATAGCGCCCCCTGTGGGTGATTGGTGGCGAAACAGCTCAAAATGGTTAGGGAGGGTGGGGGGGGGTTCTTCGTTTGAGTTCCTGGGCTCGGCTCAAGATGCAACATCTAGTTGCCTTATTGTGAAGATGAAGGGGAGTGAGGGAAAGGAGGGGTTTTGCTCTGACCCCACTGGGCCTTCGTTGTGATCACGACTAAACGCCCCGAAAAGTTCCGCGACTGCATCTTGGACGGTTTAAACTCCTGCAAAGGTCCTCGGTGGCTGCTGCTGTGGCTGTTTTCCAGGACCAGGTGACGCCCACAGACCCACAGACCCACAAGGCCACGGCAATACCAGCATCGTCGGAGGGGCTTAAAGCTTTGTCGCCATGGAAGTGTCCTCAGTGCAAAAAACTGAAAGAAATTGTATTAGTGAAATTGTTGAAAGAGTAAATTAAAAATCTTTTGGATGGCTAATCAAATATGTATACGTGGGAGTGGGTTAGTAGGGAGGACGTGAACTCGTGACCTCAGTGATTGGTTAAACGAGGGCCCACTTAGTCACAGCCAATGGGGCAAGAAGAAGGGAACCATTGGGTGAAATGGATCGAACCCGGATTCACTCGATGCTGCTGGTCCACTAACTGTGATTAAAGTGCAAGTGGTGTGTTGAGATGTTTATTCATCTTTCCCTTTGTCAGAAAACACTGACGGAGGAAGCACGGCATCGGGGTCCTATTTGCATTTAATGAGTCAACATGTCGGTGTGAAGAGTACAATCCGTCCCTTTCGTTTTCCTCCTCTGCCACGTCCACGCACTATTAATGGATCTATTTTTAGCCAGATCGGTTACACACACACACACACACACGAGATGGATCATCAATGGGAGCCCAGCTGCTGCCAGACTCATCCACACAGTGAAGGGCGCGGTCAAGTTACTGAAGTGGCACTACAGCGGTCCATTTTTCTCTCTTTACCCAAAGTGTCTGAATGCACGGCAGACAAAACCCGAGCTGCGATCCGGCGCGTGCACTTGGAAAAGGAGGTCAAAACCACAAAGCACGCGCCCTCTGCATTGAGCAGAATGAGCGTGTTAAAAACGCCTCGGGGGTGATCAGTGTCCGTCTCAAACCCGACGGTCCAGAGGTCACTGGTCCTCTGATCGTCCTCACCTGTGGACTCACCTCTTCCCACTTCCTGCAGAAACATCAGACGGTTCTGCAACGTTACACCCGCTTGCAAGGGAGGGTCCTTTCGTTTGATTATGACGTCACAGCTGACAACGAGGAAGCGTCTTTTGATATCTCCTTCAGTGTGTCGTTGAAGGCCAATTGGACACAATTGCCAACCCTCTGATTGCTCTGAATCTAAAAGCTTCACCGGATGTTTATTGTCTCCTGCAGGTAGAGGGTGCTCGGTTCCAGCAGACGTCCCGGCTGCAAAGGTTTCACCCGAAGCTGCAGCAGAAGTGACTCTCATCTCTAATGATTTTACGGCCATTTTGCATCCATTCAAACATGGTGTAATGTATTTTGTGGAGTTTGAATCACTCGAATCATGCCTATGGTGCACCCCCCCCCCCCCCTCCCCCTTCAGCCTTTAGTGTAAATAGCTCTGGATCGAGAAGAAGAAGCAAACAAAGAACTTCTCACTGACATTATACAATGTTATTAATGCAAAACAATTATCTGATGTGCAATTCTTAAATGTATCATCGAAGTTCAGGTGAGCCCAAAACAAGGTATTTTTGAGAAACACCAAAGCTATGCTGCCACCATGTGGTCATCAATACTTATTACACATCCCGGATTTAATCGTTAAGAGTGCTGGAGAAACATTTTGTGTGTGAGTCGATTTAAAAAACAAACAAACAATTAAAACAATCATCATTGCTAAAAGGAAGAGTGAGATCTTTTAAAAAATGACTTAGAAGAGGCTGAGGCCTTATCAGAGGACCTCAGGGGCCAATGTTACTTAATATCTGCAGCCAGTGTACGAATAAAGCCTCCACTAGTGAGGTCATGGTATTCAACAACCACAAAAGGTTCTGCTGTCCACATACTTTTAATATTAACTTAGCTATCCATCCTACCGATACTATTTATTATGAGTCCATTATTTCTCTGTTTCATTTTCATTTCTTAGTGCGAGTTTCACTTAAATACACACTGGCGAGAGTGAGTAATGTTGGGGTTATTCTTTTTTAATTTATACTTTTTTTCAATGTAGACAAAAAAACCAACACGTACCCCTCGTTTATTTACAATGAAAACACTTTATTGTCATCGTGTCTTAAGTATCATTTTGATTTGAAAATGAACAGACCAGTAAAAAGGAAACAATACAGTTTGAAATTCATATCGTACCCCCGGTGACATACCTTCAACGAATGGCTTTTTAATCAAGAGTCCTTCCCGTAAATCACGAGGCAAATCAGCGTCCGTTATTACACGTTCTATTCAGTGTGTCCAGTATATAGTAACACACAACAACAAAAAAAAATCACACAAGTCTACAGTAGATGCCCGCCGTACTGGCATGGCGGTTAAGCTAAACTATCGAAAGCGTCACTCGCATGCACGGTTTATTGTCTACACTTATTGCCTGGATGATAAGAGAGCGTTACAGCACATGTTCAAAAACAACAGTCTGTGTTGAAAAGCTTTGCATTACACATTGTTACAGAGCGGATCCTTCAGAGTGTGTGTGTGTGTGTGTGTGTGTGTGTGTTTGCTCCTAGGACATACAAAATAGGCAGCTATTAGAAAGCACACATAACAGTTAAGAACTCTCGAGGTGATATAAGAGCGATAACAATAAGAATAATACAGCGATAGGTGCGATCTCGACGCGTCTCTTTCCAATCTGTGGATCCATGGCGTTTCAATAACACTATTTAACAGGTAACCCATGTGGACGACTTTGAATAAATAAAGCAGAAGATAAGTTAGTTGTTTATTTCTCAGACAGAGCGTCCGGCTTTCAATCCACTCGCCTGAGATTTTACGTGAGGAGGAGAAAACATGGTTTTCAATTCCCTCAGCTCCCTCCAAAGAACTGTCCCCACCTTCCGTCCATCCTTCTTTACTCTCTCTCCCTCCACTCTTTCAAAACTCTCGACGACCCATCAATTATTACCAACTCTCTGTGAGAACGAGGCAAAATTAAATCTAGAAAGCCCCCCCCCCCCCCCCCCCCACCACCACCACCATGTCTTCTTTGGGCCACGCATGACATGGAAACATAATCTGAAAGCTCTCCGCTGTAATCCGTGGTCTCCAGTGTGAGATGAGAGCACTGATTCATCAAAAAGAAAATCAAAAAATTCTGGTGATTGGTTTTGAGTCCTGCGGTTGTGTGTTTGTTTTGTACACCTTTGGGCCGACGGGGTCATCCTGGGCGAGGGGGGGGGGGGGGGGGGGGGAAGGACAGCAGCTCTCCAACTGGTCCTCCTCTAAACGCAGGTCCTGTTGAGGTCAACCTTCACCGGCAGCGGCCCCGCCTCCTCGCTCTCCTCCGGCTGCTTGGTGGACACGGCCATCACGGGACTCAGGGGGTACGGGTTCACCTTGTGGACATTATCCAGGAACTCTTTGTCCCCGTTGATGCTCAGCTGGACGGAGGCAAGGAAGGAGACAAGGAAGGAGACAAGTAAGGAAACGGGTGACAACGGCCACGACTTCCCCTGCGACACTTCCCCCCCAACCCGAGGTGAACTCAAAGAGGCCACGTGCTCCTGTGTCCCATTAGAAAAGGTCGCTCTCAATGAGCCCGCAGTGGCGGACCAGAGTGCGTACCTGCGTCTTGACGTGCTGCTCTGGTGCGGTGACGAGGCTGGCGCAGCTGAGCCACAGCATGACCATGATGGACAGGAAGAGACACGCCGCCAAAATCCACCGCGGGAGCCCGGAGCGTCTGCGGAGCAGAAAGCTTCTTAAAGCCCTCTCTTCAAGCGCACGCAGGACGGTCAGTAATAGAGAGTGTACTTTATAGAAGAAGAAAAAACACGCGGTCACCTCGACATGCAGCCGAGGAAGTCGTGCTCGGCCACGGGGTCGTCGGCGCGCTGGACGGGTCGCCTCCCTTTAGCCCCGGCCGCTTTGGAGGCCCCCCTGTCGCCGTGTCCCCTCACACCTGCTGTGCGGTTCACAAAAAAAAAAAAAAATGAGAAGGGTCGCGGTGACTATTGCGGCGGTCGCGCTGCTAGCTCGGGCGGCGCCGTGGGCACGCGTCCTCACCGTGGGGTCTCTGGGTGTGAGAGTGGACCTGGGGCCAGGGTTTGTCCGCCACGTTGGACCGAGGGGCCTGCAGCTCGGGCAGCGAGTACTCCATCTCCGGTTGGCTCTGAGGGGGGGGGGGGAAACAGAGCGGCATCACAGGGGTCTGGGTCGGTTTCTCCTTGTTTTTAGCATTCGTGCTAAGCTAGGCTAAAATGTAGCCTTCAGCGACAAATGGGGTCGAACCGCAATTCTCCAAAGGTGGAGCTTGACATTGATTAGTATTAAATTGGAAAATATGCGATTACATTGTTACAAGGAGATCAATATTGAACCTTTTTACATTTTTCTTCACCGTCTGAATTTACTCCGAGAAAAGAAATGTCTCCCAAATCAATCCAAGCACAAGCAAGATTATGAGAATTCAATATGTTCGCATCTTTTCTATTTGTTGGAGGGTGTGTCTCGCAGCCTCCACCATCACCCACCCAAACCAGTTTAGTGGAACCTTCCCCCCCCCCCCCCTTTGAGCTGGGACAGCACCTCTGAAAGAAACCCTTCAAAAGAGCAGCGACGTGTCGGTTTTAGCGCTGTTTGGGGTTTTATTTTGCTCTCAGGGTTTCTGGAGCCCCCCCCCCCTGGAGAACTCATTAAAAGAGGATTTTGGATTCCCTACTGCTGACCCTCGCTGCGCTTGGAACATCGCTGTTGTTGGCCTCTGCAACGACACACATACACACAAACTGGTATTTAAAGGAGCGTTGCACCTCCTGTTGCGACGTGCACTTTAAGGTGAAACCAGCTAAAAACAACTCGGTCTCCTTCATTCTCATTACTTCACTTCGTCCCATTGAACGATTTCAATTTGTCCGGGAACAACGAAGGAACCGCGGAGGCTCGGCTGGTCAGATCGCCTCCCGAAACGCTAACGACGACATTTCCAAACCTCTTCTGGTGAAGAAGGCATTTCACAAGTGGGTTTATGGCCCATAGCGAGCGCTGTTTTCTGCAAAGGACGCATTGAAACCAGATGCAGCGGCAGTGTGAAGGTTTCGGGGAGACTTGAGGGGGCCGATCTCATTGGCCGCAGACTGAAGGACTCTAAACATCAGAATGAGCGCAGTCTGTGATGCATTAAGGGGGAGGGGAGGGGGGGGGGGGGGCATAAAGGTGCTCTGGAAAAAAAGGGGTTTGTAAGTTCAGAGACGTGATGGATACAATTAGACTGAAATAACTTGTTGCCTTTGTGCAGACCTACGGGGGAAATGCTTGCGTTGAATAAGTGCATTAATCATCAGACAGACATATGAGGAGTAGAATTCCACTTTACATTGGTCTCAATATGTGCACATGTTCATGCTTGGTGGTCTTTTAGAACACGATTAAATGCTTCGATGGTCAAAAAGGGACATTCCTTTTTCTCACCCAAACTAAAACACTGCAGCATCTGTCTCTTTAAGCTCCCCCCCCCCCTGGCGAAGAAACCCACACAAATCCCACAACCGTGGGTGGAGATACTCAGATGGGGGCCGGTGTATTTTAATGACCCTGCATGTGACAGAGATGGGAGGGGGGCAAGGCCGATTAGATGAGTTTAGAGGCACTAAAGATACTAGAATGTGCAAAATGAGTTTATCATGATATGTTCCCCTCAACTTGGGCTTTAAATCTAAACTGCATTAAAGCACCACATGTCCTCAATTAAGACCATTGTTAAGACCTTCTTGTGGTTGCGTTTTGGTGGGTGAGTTTAGTGCCTCACCATGCAGAGTACTACAAGTGTAGAAGACAAGTCTGGGGATACTTTTGTGAAAACACCTCATGAAAATACCAAAATCCACAAAAAATGTTAATCCCACTAATAAGCATCAAGCCCTGATAGAGCTTCTTCCTCCATTGTTGTCCAAACCACATACAGACCTCTTACTTTACAAAGACAAACACAGGCTCAGTAACAAATGTGTATTTGTCTACTTCAGAAAGTATTCCCCCCCCCCCCCCGAAAAACTCACTGTTTTCTCCGTTTGATTGATTAATAACTACAATGCCAAGCTGTGTGAGAAAATGAGCATTTGTGTACAAATGAGGGGAAGAAAATGACTGTGACACGATTTGAAAAGTTCTTTTCAGTAGGAACTCATCTGTGCTGAGAGCAACAGACACGGTAGATAAAACATAATAGTAAATAGCGCCTGATGCCATAAATCATGAGAATGTTTCTCATACTGTTTCTAACATTCATGCTTTAAGTCTCCTGCGCCTGAGTGATTTAGAGAGAACACTGACTTCCTTTTTTAATGTAGCGCCATAACTCAAAGCCACTCTTATTTCACTGGATCGCTCCCTTCTGTTCGGGCTTTTAAAAAAAAAAAATTTCATTCATTCGGGCAGGATGACTAATGCCGTTTCCAAAAAGCAATGGGGACTCCTCTCCTCGTGCTGGGCCCCTTGCTGCTGTCACTCAATTTAACTGGACCTTTTTCTGTTGCCTCAACCCTCGGAAAGTCGATCTGTCATCTCGGCGGCGGTCTGCCAGCTGCCCACTAAACGCCGGCCTGGCGTTCTTCTCATAACCCCCCCCCCCCCCCCCCCCTCCCCCCCCGACGACTCCGGCCTGTCCGTCACGTCCGCAGAGAGCAAACATCCATCACGTTGTCCGTGATTTTCATCTTCTGTGGCTGCTGCCTCTGCTTCTGACGGCCCGGTAGTGAATCTGAGGCAACAAAGGACTCCTCTTTTATACAGTAGCTCACCCCGTGTTGGTTTACAGTGCATAAATGCTGTCATTTCCCATTGAGCCCTTTAATTATGTGACTAAAAACACCATCAAACGGGGGAAGCCCCCCCCCCCCCCCCCAGACAGGGCGTGCAGGTTTCTGACCAGTTTTTTTTTTGAGGGCATGTTCGGATATACAGCTGGTTGGACAGACCACGCTGGTCGCTTCCCTTTATGTGGGGAGTCTGCATCTTCTCCCCCCGGTGGGTCTGCATGGGTTTCACCTCGGTGGGGGGGGGGGGGGGGCGGGGGGGGTGCCTGGCGGGCCCCCGTTCACTTAGTCGCCTTCGAATTCCAGAAAAGACCTCGGGAAATATTCATCTGCCACAAGCAGAACTTCACTCCTTAGCTCGGTTTGTCCGTCCCGAGGCGAGCTCACACACACACACGCACACACACGCACACACGCACACACACACGCACACACACACACACATGCAGCCCCGCCGGTTATCAAATATGCATGGCGCGCGTGGGGGAAGTGACATAATACGAAAGGACATTTATAAACAATTAAAGCGCTGAGAAAGAATGTTTGTGGCTTTCTGCAGTCCCCCCCCCCGCCCCCCTCTGCTCCGTGCCCTTGCTCACTCAACCTTCACAGATGCACTGACTCCAGAAAGGGGGCCGAGACTGGTTCTCGCTTTGGCAGCGATCCAAGCTCAGATATATTATCTACTCATCTTCACAGGAAGCAGGGTTAAGCGCAACGAACGGTCTGCAAAAGGTACACCGGCTTGCTTTTAACCTCCAGCTGGAAACATGCGACGTGAGAAAGCTTCGTGGACGTTGATCTTCAGTCATTGGTCATCATCTTGACTCAAGTGAGCCATAACGTAGCGTGTGAGCAACAGGGGGTTTATGGTGATATTAGAAATAAATGTGTACATGTGCATTCTGCAGCGATGCACTTAAAGATCCATTTCGGTTAAAAGTGCAGATATTGAGAATGACGAGGGTAAACTTTGCTGTTCCGCAGCTTCACTAAACCACTCTTAATTTATTTTTGAGTCTTGCAACATAGCCAAAAACTATTAAAAAAAAGCACGCATATTCAGAGTGTAAACTGGCATATTGTGTTACTTTGAGCTACTGGCCGGGTCTTACCTGAAAAACCACCACCTTGCCATCATCAGCCTGCAGGTAGAAGGTCCAGGTGGAGGAGATGAAGCTCTGGGCGGAGCTGACGATGTCGTTGCACCAACTGGACACGGCCTCCATCACAGAGGGGGTCTTGGGGCGGAGAGTCATGGCCCTGAGCTGCGGAGGAGAGAGCAACACACTCTCAAGGAGATGTATTTGTGCGTGTGTGTGTGTGTGTGTGTGTGTGTGTGTGATACTTGATATCGGCATCCAGACATCCTAAGTCACTTTGGCTCCTATAGCCGCATTAGCATTTTTCTCACCCTCCTCCTCTTGAGCTCAGGTTCAGAGGGTTGGCTGGCACAGCCGGTGCAGCAGGCCTCCTGCTCCAGCAGCTTAATGTACGCCTCCTGGCAGGCTTGAAAGAGAGAGAGAGAGAGAGAGAGTTGAGAAGCATGTAAAAAAGTGACAGAAAGAAGCACAAGAGCGAGTGGCCTCAGGAGAGATGCGAGGGAGATGTAGCACTCACTCCTCCAAAGGTTCGTAAGACTCAATTCAAGTAGCAGTCACTGGATGAAGATGTAAGGAGGCAACATTGGCTCTGCACTGCCTGAAACAGTTGGATCGGCTATGGGACATAAATGGTCCCAGTCGCTTGCACTCCGTGAGGCATTGACACGAGATGCACAAGTGAGCATCGCGGCTTGAACTGCGGCCTTCGGACTGCTCGGCAAGTGTGCAGGACCGGTCCAACAGACAGACGACGGACCCGCCGACTCACCTCCCTGACACTCCTCCCTGGTGGTATTGAAGCCGGCGTTGCCATTGACGAACTGGCAGATGGAGTAGAGGCGACAGCCGCGGTGACAGGCGTTCATTATGGAGTCCTACCAGCGGAGGAAAGAGACAGAGGGGGGGGGGGGGGGGTGGATGCAAAATTAGAGATGTGCCTCGCACTCTGGGATAAACTCAGGCCACATGTGTTGGAAAACATGATGTGATGAGGGGTTATGGGGTCTCCAGATGAGCAGTGGATAAGAGAAAGGTAGTCAGAATGGACGATGCACGTTAATGTAGTTCTCCTGGTCATGATGCGTTCATTCTAGGCATTTTCACCGTGAAACAGCGCCCCCTAGTGACTTATTTGGGAACAAAGAGATTGACCAACAGAGGACCTTTTTTTTTTCTTCTTTTGCAGCCCTGAGCTTTATCTCGAACCATGAAGCGTTGCCCTGTTGTTTCACGTTTCTATGCACAGTTATGTTGGCCTTAAACTCGATTTACTGCAACACACACACACACACACGCTCAAGTGGCTAGTTTTGAATCCGTCAACCGCTCTGCAGCTCTGCTCCATGCTGCCCTGCAGGATGCTTGAACCACACCTGGAGGCAGCTGAGATGAGGAGGAGGAGTAGGGTGGGGGGGGGGGGGGGTAAGGATGGTTAAAGGAAAAACATCCAACCCTGGAAATGTAAGGCTGTAAATCACATAAACCCCTGGTGAGATCCGCAGCTATCATAACCCGCACTGCGAGGGTCCGGTCCGGCGTCAGCTAACCGGAAAGATGCTGTGGTATCGATCGATAAAGGTCCATTGTTTCACGGTTCACAGCCCCGCGTGGCCCTCTCTGAATTGCGGATTGCGGAACGATCAATGTGTGTCGCAATTTAATGCAAGAGCATCTCGAGAGGGAGCCGACTGGATGCAGTCCACTTCTTGCACGAGAAGAAAATGAGCTGCATCCATCTTTCGGCCCTCATTGTGCGCGGAAGCATTCGAGAGGATGCAGCGAGCATGTCATTAACGCACGGACACAAACTACATCTGCCTTCGTGTACCCCGTGTGAATACACGGTGTTTTGTTGTTGCCGATGCTAAACACGCTGTGGCCCGTGTGCGTGTCGGTGCAGGCGCGGGAATGTCGGACAGTGGGGGGGGGGGGGGGGGGGGGGTGTTCGGGCTCGTTGCTGCCAATGCGCTCTGTGCGACACACGGGCACGACTTACTTTAGCGGGGCTTTTGTTTTTGACGCTGAGCTGGCATTGCCTTTTGCAGTAATTGATGTCGCCCAGTTGGTTGTCGAAGAGATCCGAAGACGCCGCCGCCGCGAGTCCGGCGAGAAGCACCGGGACGAGGGCCGAGAAGGCGCACATCCTGCCGCCGAGCCGCAGCATCCGAAAGCCGGGAGAGGAGGAAGCGGAGAGTCAGTCGAGCTCCGAGCGGCACCGGGCTCCCTTTGTGGCGGCGCTGCTGCTGCTGATGCTGCTGATGCTTCAGCTCGGGTCCTGTGTGCTGCTGCGCTCCTGCTCGTGTCGTCACACGCATCGTCATCATCATCACCACCACCACCAAGCACAAGCTGCCCCCCCCCCACCCCCCATCCCCACAAACACACAACCCGCAGAGCTGCCTTCACTGCAGTGCACAATGTGGTTGATATTCATAAAAAATGTGTCGAAAGCACCAGGCTGCGGGTGGCAGATGCTGTGCAGATTGGACAGATGGAGCGTTTGTTCAAGTATTGATGGTTCATAAATAATCAATGTTATAGGTGGAAGGTTTAAGATCCTGCAACACAAACGGGAGTGATTCTGGACTGTTAACAGCTGATGAAGTCATTTCATCTGCGGATGGTTTGTTTATGTTGTTAATAATTTTAAATTGTAATGTAGTACTTGCTCCTTATGTGTGTGTGTGTGTATATATATGCATGTGTGTGTGTGTGTATATTTATATTCTAGGGTGAATTCAGGTAATTTGGGACACCATAAGGAAAACGCATTTTACTTCTGTGATGTCATTGGATTTTAGCATTAACACCCCTGACTACCATAAGTAAAATGCTTTTGTCCCAATATACCTAAAATCACCATAAACACACACACATAAATGAGCAGTTTTAACTGCTTTAATTAGACTATTCACATACCGGATGTTCTATTTTATTGAAACCTCATCTGAAGCTATCAATGATAACACAATGGGAAGTGCCTTTAATTTGCCTAATGTTGAACTTAAAGTTGTTCTCAATTTTTGCATTTGCGTGTATACGTGCGCGTATTTTTGCGTGTGCTTGTGTGTGTGTGTGTGTGTGTCTCAGGGAGGGGACACACTGAGCAGCTCTAACGGCTAAAAGTTGCTTGGAAAGCGAGGGAGGAGGAGCCCGAACGCAGAGTCGCGGTGGAGCTCAGAGGAAGGAGAAGCCCGGACCTCCTCCAGCGGCCGCCAGTGACTCCGCGCCGCAGACTTTCAGCTGGAGAGCCGCCATTCGCTGCCGCGGGGAGAGAGACCTGTACCTCCGCTCGCCTCCTGTACCTCCTCCTGTACCCCAGCGCGCGTCCCGGAAGCCTGGGGAAAAGGGAGCAGCGGGAACCATGTTTCCCTCCGTGTTGTTCCTCCTCCTGGTTCCACATGTGCTGCAGGCGTCGAGACGTGAGTACCCGCCGCGCGCTATACTGCGCGTGTGTCCGTGCGCACCGGGTACGTGGGCCAGCTCCAATCAGCCCCAAGAGTTTCTCCCAGTGAGCTGCTTCGTGGAGGCTTCGAACCACAGCAACCAGTTTCAAACCAACGTCCTTAAAATCAGCAGGATTATTCGCACATTTACACATAAGTACCTCTAATAATTAAAAACCGTAACAGGTATTCGGAGAAGGTGGCTTTTCAAAAATATTTGTCATTCCTGTATATGTATTTAGTTTGCTACTTTAAAAAATATTTTGATCATGAAAAATGGAAAAAGAAGGTTTAAATGGTTAAAATAACAAACCAGGAATATCAGCGGCAAATTAAGAAACTATTAAATTAAGAAATTAAGAAAATTGGATTAGAATTACATCATATAAAGTTACACACATATATATGTGTGTGTGTGTATGTAACTTTATATTAGCTCATACCTCTATTTAACATCAGCTTATCTCACAATCATTTCTTAGTTCTGGAGTTAGTGGTACTGAGTGGATTATTTTACAGTTCTAAATAAATGTCCCTGCTTTTTGGTGGACAAATTATACGTTTAATAAAGCTTAATCCTATAATTGTCCACTAAAATGAAGGCGCAGAGACGTGATGGGGATGTAGTGGGTTGTTGCATTAAGCAAATGCAGGAAAGATGACATTCCATGTTTTTTCCCCGCAGAGTTATTAATAGAAAATATAATTAGAAAATGATCTGAAGGTAGTGCCTCTATTGAAAAAAACAAACACCTGCATGTTTGTCATTGTTTTAATTTCGATTTCCCACATGTTTAATATTGAATATCCCGTAGGTCCAAAGGTCATTGCTCCTTCATCCTGCATGAAGACACCGTTTTCATCTCTGTACATGTGCCTTCGTATCAGATGGCACATGTGCTGGACAGCTTGTCCACCGCCCACCTGGAGCCGGGTTAATAAAACCACCCTCGTATCTCCGAGAAGAAGGCGTCCAGTGGTAACATTTCCCAAGCGCATCAATCATAAAGGCAAAACCTGCAGTCTGAGAGAGGGGTTCGTGGTATGGAAAAGCGTTCAAGGATCTCACCGACAGCCGGGGAGACCTTCCTGACCGATCCCACGGAGTCTCCATAAATCCTCCTCATTACCGGCTCACGAATGTGTGCTGAGCTGCTGCTGCTGCTGCACACAAACGTTCTCTGAAGGCTTAGAGAAAATGCAAAAGAAAATCAACATGAGCAAGTTTAGTTTAGTGTTCATGCTTTAGGGACTTTTCATTTTGTTTGTAGCTTTAAAAAAAAAAATCTGAATGAATTTACATCTGTATTTTTGTCTGGGGAAAAAACAGACAAATGGATCGTCTGCTGTGAAATCTAAACTAAAATCGTATTTACATTTCTGATTTGTTAAATTAGCTCTAAACTACTGAGTTGTTAAAACACGTTGAAAGATAATTTAGTTCTGATTTGTTATAGTTTATTAGATCATTGAAGTCAACGACATTCAAATAATCATCTGCATTCCAGTTGGAACACGTTCTCTCATCCTTTCTGTTCTATATTTAATAAACTGCACACTATTATTCTTTTTTTTTCCTTATTTCCTCTTCTTCAATTATGGCTCATCCGTCTCTTTTGGACTGTGTACATATTGTCTATTTGTTGTTTTAATGCATGTCCAACTGTTCTGATTCCGATTTATCAAACAAAACAGCCAACGTTTGCAGGTTCCAGCCCCTAATTCCTAATTTCCATCTTTTCCTGGTTTTATCTTTTTGAAAAATTAATATCTTATGAGACAAAAAGCAATTTGAAGTCAGCCCCTTTTCAAGCTCCGGTAACGTCTAATGGACCTTTTTTTTTTTTTTATATCTCTGTGTGTTTTGCCGCCACCCAGAAGCCGCAGTCATCTCCCCTCAGGACCCGGTCCTGCGGATCGGCTCCAGCCTGACGGCCACGTGCACGCTGAGCCCCGAGCTGGGCCTCCACGCCAGCACTCTGTACTGGGCCCTGAACGGGATGAGCCTGTCCAGCAGCACCTACAGCGTGCTGAGCCCCGACACCCTCAGCGTCACGCTCCACAACCTCAGCGGCTCCCGCCAGCAGTCCGGGGACAACCTGGTGTGCCACGGGGCGGACGGACACGTCCTGGCCGGCTCCTGTCTCTACGTGGGCAGTAAGTGGAGTTCTTAGCTGTCCCTACATGTAGTAACGCACGAGGACACACATATGAAGCCTTTGGGTTGATGAGACAAAATCTAAGATGAGGTATAAAAAGGTTGGTTTGCTGTCAACTTAAAATATAACCTTAAAATATCGACATTATCTGTTTTGATATAAAAACTTTCTGATGTGAAAACTTTCTGTTTTTAGCGGTTTTATTTTGTAAATTTCACAATAAAAGAAGTTAAGCTAAGCAGTCCTTACCTGCACTATTTCATCAAATACTCAAATGCAACTTAATTTCTACATCTGACTTTTGTGTCTCTCTTGTGTCTTACTCCCCCCCCCCCCGACCCCCCCATCCCCTCCCCTCCAGTCCCCCCAGAGAAGCCAGTCAATTTAACATGTTGGTCCCACAACACGAAGGACTTGAGCTGCAGGTGGAGCCCGGGGGGGCGGGGTGAGACCCACGTCCGAACCAAATACACCCTTAAGTACAAATTGAGGTGAGCGCCCCCCCGAACCGGCCGCGGCTTACAGGTGCTTCACCCCCCCCCCCCCCCCCCCGTCCGGCACCACCCAGGTAGACCCGCTTACAGGTGCTCCAGTGCCGAGGGAACGGAGGGAGGTCGGAGCTGGATCCGGCTCATTGCGTTTGCTTCCGTCCAGGTGGTACGGCAGAGAGAAGGAGTGTGAAATCTACAGCACGGGGAAGCACCGCCACTCCTGCTACATCCCCCGCAACCTCGCCCTCTTCACCCCGTACGAGATCTGGGTGGAGGCGGCCAACCGGCTGGGCTCCGCCACTTCTGACGTCATCACCCTGGACGTCCTGGATGTAGGTGGGTGGGCACTGTTTCTTTCTTCCTTTCTTGTGTTCCATTTGTTTGTGTGAAGGCCTCCCTGCATATGGCTCACACACTTTGTCAGGGGAGAGGGGGATTTATTTTTTATGGATTGCTCTCTCTCTCTCTGTCTCTCTCTCTCTCTCTCTCTCTCTCTGTCCGGCCCGCCTCTGTAAAAGCGTCATGTGTTCAGGCTGCTTCTCTCAAAGAAACTGCGGGGTTGTAAAAGTTGACCTCACAGCCGAAGCCTCTGTGGCGAAGGCCTCGCAGGAGCCCCCAGTGAGAGAATGAAGGTCACGGCTTAGAGGCGTCAGGTGCGGAGGGTTTATTGCCCAGGGCTGGGCATCCTCTCCGAGCGTTCATCTCCATCAGTGCTGACTGAGGGACAGATAAGCGTTGCCTTACGCAGGGTGCGTTGCACGTCCCCAATAAACGAAACGATAGGCTGGGAGTGCATTTGTTCTGGCTTTGTTGCCCTCTCTCTTTCTCTGTTGAGCTGAATGCAAAATAACTAATCAAAAAAAAAATGGCATCATGCAGCAAGGGATGTCTGAGGCAGGAGGTCACAAACGGGAAACACTTAAGGGCTCTTTTAATAAGTTCCTCTCTTTATCTCTGTCCTGCCATCCCGTCAAAGCCCTGGACTTGTTTACGACCGCTTTAATCGCGATGGGTCAAGTGTTTGAATGCGGGAACACTCTGTGCCTTCCCCCGCCGTGCAAAGTGGAACAGTTTGTCTAGTAATTAACTCGTGTGTAATTCTGTTAACATCTGTTAATATAAACATCTTTATGTTTATTTTGCTCCCAGATGGAAATTATTCACTCGCTGTGTTTGCATTTTTTGTTATGACACGTTTCGCTTCGGATGGTTTGCACCCCTCGTTCGGACCGGAGAACGGCGCATTTTTTCTCCACATTACAAAAGCTGCCTTCTCATAAACATTATTTACTGGCGCCCCAGTGAGTCGCTGCAACATTTGGCGCTGACTGCGGGGATGTGGAGTTTGACATATGCGCTCTAAATGGTTGGCGTTCGCCATGTCCGTCCTTAGCTGGCCCATTTCAACCCGAAGGACCAGCGAGCCGGGCCATCTCACGGAAGGAGATCCTCCCGTCCGCTGGTATCGTTCCCACAGACGGGCCTCGTAAAATCCACGTCGGGAGCGACGCCGTTCGTCACTGTTGACGGTTGCACCCAAAATATGCCTTTCCATCTCGCTCACCGTTTGACCCTCACTCAACCTCACTTGACCCGCCATGGCCTCAGACTTCCTGGCTATCACCCACTTCCCTGCCCCCCAGTAGGTCATCCGTTGTGGGAGCCAACAGAACCATATCATCTGAGGTCATCAAGAGCAAAGAGTGGTACCCTGTATTCCTCCGCCCCGCTGTGCTTCCAGGGGGAGGCCGCATTAAGCCTTTTGGTCTGTCACTCCACGTGGGCCGTGTCCCCGACCTCCACATGGCGCTGAAGAGGTGAAAAATGTCCAGAGCCTTCAGCATCTCGGAGCAAACTTCACCACGCCGTGGCACCGTGGGCATTTTGGCCCCCTCATTGAACTCTGCCAGGCACATGGATGGGTCTTTGAACATGGTACCGCTCTGATTCCATGTTCCAGCATCCTCAGGGACGCAAGATAAATCCACTCTCCAAGCACCGGTTCTACTTTCGTCGCTGATGTGTACAAAGAACCGACAATCCTCATCATAATGAATGATGGGTCCAGATATTTCCTCTGCTGGTTTCATGGAAACCTTGTGTATCCCGTGTCCTTGCTCTAACTGCTGCACATCTGCTGTCTGCCACAACGCTTTACGCCTTGCCTCCTCCGTGCAGTGACCACTGACCCTCCTGCCAGCGTGCACGTGAGCCGCGTGGGCGACCTTGAGGACCAGCTGACGGTCCGCTGGGCCAGCCCCCCCGAGCTCAAGGACATCCTGTTTCAGGCCAAGTACCAGATACGCTACAGACTGGAGGAGAGCAGCGAGTGGAAGGTGATCCACGCACACTTTTTCTCTTTGGCTGTGACACCTCTGAGGCCCGCTGTGGAAATATTTGAGCATTGACGATCCATTAAATGATGAAAGTGGCTCCCGCCGCATCGTTAGACTCCCGCATATGGCTTCTATTACAAAGCAGACAACACTTCTGAAGAAGAACTCGACTGCTGCTTTATTGTTTGCTGGTACATTTTTAACCCTGGGTTTCCTCCAGAAGGTTCCCTAGTGAGGCTTAAATTCCGTCTTTAACATCTTCTGTCCACAGCTTGTATTATATTTTGCGTCTGCCTTGTAGGTGCATGCAGTGTTTTCAGAGTTCAGGATTCAGAATCAAATGATAACAAAAAGCTAAAAAAAAATGTATTTATTATATCGTCTCTACTGGCAGAAGAAAAAGCAACATTGAGAAAAGATGCAGAAAATGTCTGTATAGTTGAAATTAAGTAGTTCTACTACAGTTTCTAATACATCATTGGCTTTGCCCCCCTCCAAAAGGTGGTGGACGATGTGGGTAACCAGACATCCTGTCGGCTCGCGGGCCTCCGGCCCGGCACCGTCTACTTTGTCCAGGTGAGGTGCAACCCGGTGGGCATCTACGGCTCCAGGAAGCCCGGCATCTGGAGTGACTGGAGCCACCCGGCTGCCGCCTCCACACCCAGCAGCAGTAAAGTCTTTCCTCTATTAGTCCGTCTCGCTTTTAAATGCTTCCCAAACCTCGATGATGCCCATGAATCTTTACCAGTTTTTTCCTTTCTAATAATCTACCTTTCCCTGCCAATTAAAAACCCAGAAGAAAGAAGAAAAAAAAACAACCCAATGTCCTTATCCCTGTTTCAGCATCTTGAATAAGCTGATCCAGACCGCATGTGACTCAGGGGAAAGCAAACATCAATAGGCTGGATACCTTGATGGAAATCTCCCAGCAAAGGGTTAGAAGGAACTGCAAGGAGCCGGAGGGCGTTTGGATAGATTTTTGAAGATTGATCAAGTCCAAACCGGGGTCGTTCTGTAAAGCTTGAGTGGAAGCAGGTTAGTGGGGGGGGCGGGCGGAGCAGCAGATAATGAGTTACACAGTTCATGCGGCATTTACTCCCAAAAGGGAGGAAGTCGTTATCGGATCGTTGGCCGAAAAAAGGAATCGACTGTAAGCAGGCCGACGACGTCCAGCAGGAGCCTTTCCTCCCCAGGGAAGGTCGTGCGGTTTAAGGCGTCGCACAGTTCTGTTTAACTGCTCACATCTCGCTTTGTGAAATCAGCCGACATTAATCCTCCGACCTCCCTGCGCTGGTCCACGGCCCCCGAGGCCGGCACGGAGACCAGGGGGTCATCAACCATATTTGGGTCTAGCAAATCGCGGTTTATCCTGCTGCGGGGGGGGGGGGGGGGGGGACATGAATGGGTCTGCAGAAATTCGTCGCAACCCATCCTGTAAACAGTGTTCACCAGGTTCACCTCCAACAGTTAAAGCACACTTGAAATAACAGATTGATCAAAAGAGAAAATGATCATTACTTGCAACTCCAGAATACTATTTTGAGTGACAAGGGCCAGAGAGGAAGAACCACGTAGGTGTCATTCATGCCGACACATTGAGCAGCTGGCGCATAATCCACACACCCGTGTCCTAACTGTAACCTTGATGCTGCCCCCCCCCCCGCCCCCGCCCCGGCAGAGCGGCTGCAGAGCGGCTCCTGCGACCCTAAGCCCGGCGGGCAGAACTCCACCCTGCGACGGGAACTCAAGCAGTTCTTCGGCTGGGTCCGCAAGCACGCGTCGGGCTGCAGCGGCATGTCGATCAAACTGTACGATCAGTGGAGGGTGTGGCTGCAGAAATCGCACAGAACGCGCAACCAGGTAGGTAAGCAGAATCCCTCCCTCTCCCTCTCTCTCTCTCTCCTTTCATTACCTCTGCTGAGCTGCACTCAGTCACACACACACACACACACACACACACACACACACACATAAAGTCCTGTTTAACAATCACCCAGAGGACAGATTTCACTTTGTGATCAGGTCAAATGTGCTCTTTTGACTCCAGCAGAAGTGGGAGCATTGAAAGTATCAGATGCCCTCTGTTTTCTTTGCTTTTCATATTCCATAGTTTAACAATGCCGACTTGACCTTTGGGGGAGGACCACAACAGAGAGATAATGAGCGCGTGAATGCAATTAACGGCCCGCTGCAATGGGTCCCCCTTTTGTTTCCTCGTGGCACGTAATAGACCCCCCTTTTGCAAAAATAACTCGGGCCAAATGGCAGGCAGAGCCTCGGCGTCTTCGCTGTGCTTTTGTGTGCGAGTTGTCTTCAGCCACATCCTCTGCCGCGCCGGCCTTGAACCCACGGAAACCCTCCCACGGCTCAAGCGGTTTCGTGCTTTCTTCTTTTTTTTTTTTTTTTTTTCTTTACAGAGGACAATGCCTCTGATCACGTGACGGGTTTCCATTGATTACCGAGAAGGGAAGGTAGCGGGCGAAGAGATGGTACAAAAGAAAAGGGGCAGAGAGAGAAGTGGCAGCCAGACGGAGCGATTACTGTGATGACTGTTAAATGACATGCCCTTTTCCCCCGTTTAAATCATCCCAGTACGAACCATCTGCTTCTGTGTCTTTTCAGATTCTACGAGGCGATAATTCGTAGCGGCGCCGCCCCGCGCGCCGCCCGTGGAGTTTAATTCACGCACAGCATCAGGAAACAGTGACAGACCGCTGGGCCCCGGGGGCCTGCTGCAGTGTTCCGTCTCACGGCCTCAACTTCAGTTTAAAGAGTGGCGGGTGACTGGAGTGAAGTCTTCTTTTTCTACCGTTTCCACGGGTCGAATCTGTCCGACAGATCTGTGTGCACAAACAAATGCTAAGCCCTCAATAACTGCACTTTTATTATGAAAAAAAAACATATTCCTACTTAAGTTTTATGTAAGATAAGCAACTCATAAATTATACGTGTTGGTATGTGATACTCAAGCAAGTATCGAATATTCAAAACAAACTAACTCTACTTTTCATGTATTTTTAACCCTAACCCTTTTTTCCAAGGCCATGTCAATCTGTGAGGTTTATATTGTTATTATTGGTTTGACCTTTGCAATAGTTTGTGTCTACTGCTATTACTGCTGGAGATATTACTTCAGAGTGGAGCGCCAATTAGAAATGATTTTCTTCATCAAACGTACTGATTTGAGATATCACTGAAGAGCTTTTAGTCACGTCATTACGCTCAATTGACACAAAGGCTTTGATTGCAAATATCTTCTATAATATCCACAATATATACGCTTCACTTGGTTGCGGTTGGGATCCATTGAAGGCCCAAGAGTTAAGCCTCTTAATAAAATAAACTATTATTCAAAGACAACTCCGCTCGAACTCGAACATAAAACAGCAGAAATAAACGTAATTCTTTAGCATTTAGTTTGCTTCCCCAGGTCACACACCTGTGTTTGTTTCCAGTGACGGACACACATGTGTCATCTTAAACGGTGACGCCTGGCAGGTCTTTGAGAAGAAAAAAAAATGTCATCAACAAAAACAGTGGCGATCATAATGTTTGATATTTAAATTCAGATATTAAAAACTGGTGCAAGTGTTTGTTCAATCACTGAAATGTAGATTATACCTACGTCCCAGTAAACCATTTATATAACTGCGTACTTCTGTTTAAGTTCATCATCTTTTACTGCAGAACATTAAAAAGTCATTTATTTTGTGTTAAATAAAACTCATCCAGAAAACTATTGAACCTCAAGAGTATTTACATGTCTTTTTTTTCTGCTGAGGTATGCATTAACAAAAACACACAACTACAAATAGAAAGACACACACGGCCTGAATGTGAAATGTCCCCTGGGTGGAGCAGGACTGCTGCAGCGAGCGGGGCGGAGCCGGGGGGGGGGGGGATCGATGAGTGCAGCTGAGGAGTCAAAGATGGAAGTTGCAGCAGAGCAGGGCTCATTCGTCTTCCCCGCCTCCTGGGAGCCACCTGTCAATCAAATTCCTCGGAGTCGTACTTAAAGTCCTGCAAGACTTCACTCAGGGCCTCTTTGTTCTTGATGATCCTGGGGGGGGGGGAGGGGGTGGGAGAAACCAAACACATTAGTTGTTATGTTACACACTTTCGCAAGTATGTTTTGACAGTTGTCCGTTTCCGCGTCAGAGGAAACAGGAAGTCCTCCGGGCGCTGGCCACAGTTTTGATGGTGAGCGAGCGGTGGGGAGGGAGGGAGGGAGGGACGGTAATAGCCGCTCTTACTCGTGCTTGATCCCCTGAATGTGTTCTTGACAGCCCTCGTCCTCCGGGTGATCCTGGGCCCGCTGCCTGGCCAGCTGCAGCCTGGCGGTCTGTGGAGAAGGCACGCCAGATAAGATTTATGCAAGCCATTCATCAGTGGGGGGGGGGCGGCTGGGAGGGAGGGATGAACTCTGAGGTAATAGGGGTTTTATGTCTTTACTGGCAGAAAGGCGGTCGAGTTGATCAAACTTCACACGACCCCCCCTGAGCGCCAGATGTACGAGGTGTGGGAAGCGGCGAGGCGCGCCGTCTTTTTAACGGCGCTCTCAAACTGTCCCTCCGAGACTCGGGACGAGTGTCACTGAAAAAGGACCCGTGCGGTTTTTCCTCCACGTACTTTAAGACTTGAGCTGCCAACGTAATAAGAATCCCTGCGTACTGGCGGTGAAACCAGTGCCTGAAGCAAGACGGAGCTCATCAAATGTTTTGTGCAAGAAGTCTGCCTCCTTGTGTTCAAACAGTGGGTCTGTTCCACACATTTAACAAAAAGTGGTGTATACATTCTCAGAAGAAAAAGAAGAAGTAGTATTTATTATCATCATCAGTAAGGATGAAACACAATCCCTCATTGCTGGTAAAGAGTTTGTTTGAAATAGAGATTGTTGTAAAAAAGCATATATATATATATATATATATATATATATATATATATATAGTGTTCACATACCAGTTCTAGTTTGTGCTTCTCTTTGCTCTGCAGCTTCTCAATGTGCTCAGAAAGCGCCGGCCTGTCGAACTGGTGGTGCAGCTTCTCTTTGATCTCCAGCATTTCCTTGGAGATGCCGCAGAAGGCCTGCGTTATCTCATGGACCAGCTCCTTGTAGTGGTCAAAGTCATAATGGGGGCCTGTCCTCAAGTAGGCCTCATGTCCTCTGGAAGGCAGTAATTGATACCCATAAAAAAAAAAAACACAAGCATAGATGAATGAGAGGTACCATTTATGCTTTTGTACGTTCATGAGCACCAAAATCAAGGCCCGTGATTCTTGGGAGACACACGCAGAGACCTGTCAACAGTGTGCCGGGTGATACTAGGCACAAACTTACTCCTCAAAGAGCTGATACGTCTCCACCCGCTCAGACTGAAGGTGGTAAAACCTCTGAATCAGGGCTTTAAAGTCCGATGGGACCTGCGGGGGGGAAACGAGGGCAGTTCACACAAAACATGCAGATGGAATTAACAGGGGTCCACACACACACACACGACTTCCACACAAACGGCTTAGGAATGCACGTCTCCTTGAGGTTTTTGACATGAAAATGCGTATCATTCACAAAATCCATTTTGTTTTAACTAGTCCGACAGTATGCAATTACATTGCATGTATTATTACTCATTAAAGTGGCATTATGAGAAAAGCTCATTGAGACTTGTTTGGGACTCAAACGTATTGGGACGTGACATGTTTAGGACTTTAGTGCAAAGGCTGGAAATTGTGCCTAATTGCTTTTTGTAAACAGTGAACTGGTCCCACCTGATTAACAGAATATTAATCCATTCAAGCTATAATTATTATTATTATTTTTACTGTTATTTTTACTTTAATCTAACTGAAACATGTATGACGACCATAGTTAAACTACATTTCACCTTGTAGCTACAGTATTGTAAACCAATTACCTTTGAATAACGTTATAGAGTAGATTTGACTGGTTGTAATTAACGTTAGTCTTTACAAAGAGGGAATATAATTAGGCTTCTTATGCAGGGATAATCTGCTTGAAACTCCAATAAAGTTCCAGTTAAAACGTGTTTCAGATCAAACCGTCTCTAAATCTGCAACTTCGCCTCCGTAAATTAACGTTAGTCAAGTTAATACTAGCATTGATTAGCTTAGCGCATGTGGAAGTGTTAAGTTTCAAAGCTCTCAGACACCTAAAATTAGTATACATCTACAAATACTCACCATGGTAACCTGCCAAAAGATGCTGTCGCTTATTGTCCCCGGTTTATCACAGTGACATGTTTAAAGGTAATAAAAACGGGACGTTGTTTCTCTTCGTTGTGTGAATCAGCAGCCTCGCTGCCCTGCCACCCGGAAGTGACGCACTGCGCACAGTAGCTAATTATTTTTCAAAATAAAAGATATCCAACGACCACACAGTTCCTTTGCTACAAACTTCAAGAGTAAAGCTCTCTTGTTTTAAAATGTTATATTAATTTGAACATGGTTCCAGTTTGTTTGATTTATACTTTCATTGTCAGATTTATCTCTTTATTTGTAATAACATCTTCCTCGGTAAGGCAACACAAAGCATAATGTCAATTATTACAGGAACAGTAGTTAGAGAATAGGTAAAGAGTGTAGGGTATTAATAAAACGCATACACACCATACAGCAATACGTGTATAGATATAGAGCTCCTTTTTTTGCAAGCGTGGAGAAGTTAGGTGTCAAAACATGTTGGTATATTTCTTCCATCAAGTCAAATAACAGACAATATATTGTATGTTTAAAGTAATGACTTATTTCTTAAAATATTGGAAGTTCAAAAAGTGCAGAATAATTGGTTATCATTACATCCATAAAATATCAAGGTTATATTTGGAGGTTATTCCATTTTATTAATTTTATCAGGTTATTAAAACCTGACAAATTGTCTGAAAAGACAATATCAAGGCAATACAAATTACAAATCAACTATATTCTGTTAATCCTGCTTAAAAAACTGCAATACAATATCTGAGTGTGTTATCAGAATGAAATGGGATAAATACATGCATTAATATACCATTATATACCACATTTGCAAATCATGTGAGGTTCATACTGTTCAACTGTTGTTCATTAACTGCCATTAAAAGTCAATCAACATGTAGATTCTGTGTATTCTTTCCTAACTTATATCATTAGGGGTAAATATGGGCTGTATTGTGCTTATATTGGTCTTCACCTGAAAAGGGGAGGGATCGTGTATAGAATGAAAAACAGAAAATCTCATCTCTCAATCTTAATTGTAACTCCTTTAATCACTCGGAACATGTACAATACCATGCCCATGCAATCACTGGGTTAGTTGAGCTTGATTTGGCAAGACCGTGACAGTTTTATTGTGAAAGAGGTCTCTCTGATTGACTGCACCCTAACCACGCAAATATTTCTCCACACAATGAAAAACAGCGTGTCTTTTTTGAATATTTAATCGCCCGTTTTGTTACAACAATGCACGAGGTGGTGTTTGATGAACACAACCTCTGAGCAAATTAACACAGCAAATGAGACGCAGCAGAGACTACACCTGTTGCCTTCCACCTCACAGCCTCCATCAATCACAATTTCAGCCGATCCAGCCATTGACATCTGCTTCATACGTTCACGTCATTAAAAAAAAAAAAACACGTCCTTTCCGTATGGAAGGAACCAGGTCCCCCGGGCTACCACAGCGCAGACACTCCCACGCCCTCCGTCCCCCTCCGCTGCTCATTGGTCCTTTCAGCATCTTCAGCACCACGCAGGCTGAACAGCGACACTCGGCCGGGCAGCTCCCATCACGCGAATATGCCGCCCGGCGGACACGGTGCCCCGCGCGGTCGCCCCGACGCCGTTAATCTGACATTATTGTAACAATGTCGCCGTTTCGTCAATCAACGACGCGCGCCGACGGCGGGTTTGTTGCGTGGCTCGTTTTCTCCTCCGCAGTCGATCGGGAACGAGCCGCCCGCGTCGTCTTGACTCCGCCAGAAGAAGCCGTTATCCCCCCGTCACCGATGCGCGGACTCGCGTGTTTCGTTCGTCGCACCGGGGTTCCCTGCCGTCGAGTCCACAGGCATGACGGACGGTAACGCCGCCGCCGCCTCTCAGGTTACAGGCAGCAGCAGAAGCAGCAGACGAGCCTCACCGCCCGACCACCGGGTCCCTCTGCCGGCGCCCCGGTGTCCGCCGGTCCCCCGACGCCTGTTGTGACATGACAGCTCGGGGAAGGAAGAAGAGGATCAAAGGTTACGGACAGGGGCTCCAGCAGGCGCGCGTGCGGGTCGGGCCCTCGAGGAGGGGGCACACGGAGACGCACGGTGTGCACGGCTCGAGGGGAGAGGACACGGCCGGACCTGGGTCGAAAAACCACGTGACGCGTTGTTAACATCCTCGCGTGGGTGTTTCTCTTGGAGCCTCCGGTGAGGTCAGAGCACGCGGGATAAGCAACGGAGCGTCCCCCCCCCTGGAGCCGGTTGAAGTGTCCGTGTACACCAAAAGGGCCGGTCCAGGAGGGGAGTGTGGGGGGGGGGGGGGGGGGTGGGAGGAGGTCGAACCTGGGTACCGGTCTGGACCCAGCTGCCCTTCCAACCCTCCTCCCTCGCGTGATCCCACCGGAGCCTCGCTGTGATTGCCGTGCGGGCCTACAGTGCGGCACCGCTCCCACCTCTCTGCCTTACAGTTGCATCTGATGCACGGCCTCGTGGTGTTGACACTGGTCGAGTCCCAGTCAGCGGTGCGGTTCCCCGGGCCCGGCAGGCTCACTTGGCTGCTGCTGACCGTCACCTTCACCTGCACCGCCATGGGCTGCATCCAGAGCATCGCCTGTAGCAAGTCGCGCCTCAAACGGGAGAACATCGTGGTGAGCGACCTGTCCGCCACCATAGACCACTGCCCGACCGTCATCGAGGAGAACTCGCCCATCGTGCTCCGCTACAAGACGCCCTATTTCAAAGCCTCGGCGCGGGTCGTGGTGCCCCCTCTGCCTCGCCACGAGACTTGGGTGGTGGGCTGGATCCAGGCGTGCACCCAGATGGAGTTCTACAACACCTACGGAGACGTCGGCATGTGAGTCCCACACGTCCCCGTCACCTGTGTGTCCCCCGTGACACGCCCTCTCGTGACGTTTTTTTTTTTTAGCAGAAACCTGAAATAAAGTGCACGCGCCTATACGGCTTGCTTGCAACACTGTGTGTGTGTGTGTGTGTGTGTGTGTACGTGATAACGCGTTTGCATGGATGGAGCATTTGTGCACCCAGCAGGTTAACTGTGCCGCCGGCCTCCTTCATTCAAAACGCCCACCGACAGATTCTGTTCCTGTGACTCTGGCACCCAAATAGAAAGGCTGCTATTAGAGGAGCTAAACAACAGTTGATGCTCTTACATGCACATTGTGCCCACGGAGACATGTCCTCCCCCACACCCCGACGACACACACACACACACACACACACACACACACACACACACACACACACACACGTTATCTGGATGGCATATGTGAGGGGGTGTTTAATCCTGCTGGGTTTAGGGAGTGGGTGGTTTTCAGGGGTGAGAGATTGGGGTTTAGGACTGAACATGGAAACACAGTTTGGCACAACAAAGAGATGATGATAATCCACTATATCATTTACTGCTCATTGCCAGCTGGTGTCTGGGTAACACTTTTAAAGCCTTTTCTGAAAAGATCTTGTTACTTCTTTGTTTTTCCTCCTGAGCTTTTCTCACTTCAGGTATACGAGAATAATACTTTTTGTTATTCATTGAAAAGGGATTCATTGAATCCACAGTTTCTAGTGAAATGGATTTTCTTTAATGTCAGAATTTTTTTTTTTTAATTATCACCTGAGAAACGAAACTCCTACTGTTCATAGGCTCCAACTTTAAATGGTGTATGATAATGCACTTTTAAATGAAAAAAGAAACAGTCATTAAAAATCGTGTTTTTGTTGTCACATTGTTGCATTGCAGGCTTTGGCTACACAGGCAATAGGATAAAGCTATTTTTGGTTCAGGTCTTTTGATGGGCTTCTTTTATGGTCATTCAAATATCACCACACCCTTTAAATGAATGACAGACAGTTAGACTACCCCAAAAAACATATCTAGTCTCCCTCTCTGCCTTCTATGAATCACACTGCCATACTAAGCTAGAGAGACATTTGGAAGGTCCAAATACAGAGTATCCCAGCAGTAGGACGTCCCAATTGAACAGCTGCTGCAAACATGTGACCAGGAACTCAGTGATGGTGTGTCTCTCCTTTCAGGTCAAGTTGGGAGCTGCCTCAGCTACGAGAAGGCCTGGTGAGGGCCATCAGCGACTCGGACGGCGTGAGCTACCCCTGGTACGGGAACACCACCGAGACCGTCACCATAGTCGGCCCCACCTCCAAGCCGTCGCGCTTCGTCGTCAGCATGAATGACAACTTCTACCCCAGCGTCACCTGGGCCGTGCCGGTCAGCGAATCCAACACGCCCTTACTGACCAACATCAAGAGAGACCAGAGCTTCACCACCTGGCTGGTGGCGCTCAACACCACATCGCGGGAAAAGATCCTCCTCCACACCATCAAGTGGCGGATGAGGGTCGACGTGGCGGTGGATCCGTCCCTGCCCCTGGGCTCCAGGGCCAGACTGGTGGGCCGGGTGCACCAGGACCAGCCGCGGGTGCTGAGCCGCATGGAGCCCATCCCACCCAACGCCATGGGGAGGCCCAACGCCAACGACGCGCAGGTTCTGATGTGGAGGCCGAGGAGAGGGCCTCCGCTCGTCGTCATACCATCCAAGTAGAGCGTCCGTGGGGGGGGGGGGTTCCCCGTTTGCTCCATCTTCATCACGGGTGGGTCGTTGCGACGAAAAAAAACGAAAAAAAAACTGCTTAAAACAGCCAAGATGAAGATCTACGAGCAGGTCGGAGACTTGTGACAATACGCACAAATCAGTGAAATCTCCAGGGGATAAATGCCTTAAATCCAGTGAAACGTCGGGTTTGTGGGCCTTGGCTTCGTAGACCTGCGCCGTAGCTCCTCGGGCCCAGAAAGAAAACCACCCAGCCTGGTTAGAAAGGTTTTTTAAATCGGCCTTTAACGACGACGTGCCACTGGTGGAGGGCACCCGAGTAGAGGCGATGGTGTTACCGTGTGACATCAACGGTAACGTTACTGGGACGATGCGCTTTTAGAGATGACGCGAGTGTGGTGGTGTGTTTTTCTATAATGGAGGCCCAGGGTCGGGTCCAAGCCTGCTGCTTTGTCACACCAGACTGCCTCATATACACACAAGAACACACACACACACACACACACACACACACACACAAAATGGGGCCTCGTTTGTGATTATGTTTCAGGGAGGAAATATTTTAATGATTTGAAGAAGAAAAAAAAAAACGGAAAGCTCGCCAACATTCATTTATCCTCAGAGGCACTTTGCTTTTGAGTAATGTAGAAAAGCACGGCTTTTGGATTTCATGATGTGCACACTGTTTGTGCATTGAGAAGAATCCTGAACGAAGCCCTGCAGCAGGATGTTTTGTCATTCATCCGCCTCTCTCTCTGCCTTTTGAAAGCCAGCGATGCCTGTGTTGCCGGTGAGAGACTCCCACAGTGCGAACACAACGCCCCCCCCCCCCCGTCTCCTCCCGTCCGTGGAGGGGAGGAAGCGGGGTCACTTTGTTTTATTAGTCGCAAAGGGGACTCGGCTACAAAGGGGACAGCCGGCGCTGTAACGCGCCCGCGTCCAGTGTCGTTGAACGGAGCGGTTTGAGGAGGGAAGATGGCCGATTTCCCACGAGGGGACTCAAAGGTCGGGCTCACCCATTGCAGAGGATAGTGTCGAGCCAAGCTTATTTAGGGGGATTTTAAGGAGTACGATTTTTGCCTTTTTTCTACCCAACACGACGGAGAGGAATGCAACCTCTCTGGAATAAAGTCACGCAAAGTGCTCTTTAAAGCTGAAAACAACGAGGCTCACGCGATTGGTGTTTTAGCAAAGTGTGCTCATCGTCTTCTCTTACAGCGTTAGCCAGTGGCAATGGCTGACTGTGAGGATGGGAAAGCGTTTCCTTTTTGGGGCACTCATTAGTCATGAAACCCGAGTGACGGACGAATGAAAGCTTATACAACGAAACCAGTGGAAAGTGGCTTAAATCCTCTGGATATCATGAATGTCTCACCACCTCTGCAGTGTTCACTAAGACGCTTCTTAAGGACACCGAAGCGCCGGTTTCTTTGGCGGCGTTTCATCAGTGGTCGTTGAGATGTTTCAACGGGGATCAAAGTTCACCGGGTCCACTGCTACTTCCCTAAAACCACGGCTACCATTGATGAGCAATTTGGTTTTCACAAAAACAGCTTCTCCACTAATCTGGCTAACGCAGCAGTTTTCAATGGAACAGTTTAACGTGTTTACAGTGAAAGCGGGTTCTTAGCAGGGCCGGGTCTAGACAGGCATGTATGAGGGGGCACAACATTTATTTGAGGGGGCCAGGCCCCCTCTTGCCCATGCCTAGACCCGGCCCTGGTTCTTAGAGACGTGTTGAAGTACAAGCGCCCCCCCCCCCCCTCGTGTTGGGTAGGAAATGAATGGCCAAATACGTGGTGTTTTTCATTTTTGTGGGGTACAGTGGTACTGGGTTTACACCGACAACACGTCTTCGGTGCCATTATCTTTTATAAAAATGTGTTTTTGACGAAGACTCGCAGAATAACGCGTCACGCTCTGAAAACGTTGCGTGTGAATCTATTTGTCGTGTTTGTGTACATTCGCGCACTCCGCTCGTTCCAGATGAAGACAGAGATGAAGAGAGACGGAACCCACGCTGCTGCTCATTACTCCTGGTGCAAACCGAACCAGCCTTGGTGTACGCACACACACGCACACACACACACACACACACACACGTTTGAACAATGTGCCGATAGTGGCGATGACACGCGCCCACGACGACAATCAAGGGAAACATCTAGGAGCGGCAAACGGGAGAGTTCAAAGTATTTACAAAGCTTCTTTTTTTTTCTCACAGGTTGCCCAAATTTCAAAATAAAATGACGAGAATACGTTTTTACTTGACCAGTGTCTTTTACAGCAACAGATGTGCCTGAGGAGTGCGATGGTGACATTGGTGTAAAATGGTCTGGGCAGTGGTGCTTTACTGCGTCGTGACGTGAAGAAGATGAAACCGTTACGGTCCGTTCTCTCAGACTGTCTGGCTTTTTGCATGCAGTGATTTTAAAGTAATTAAAACAAATGCCAAAAATATCCAAAGGGTGTGAATTGATTCATGTCGCGTGGTTCGCAGTTCAAAGGCGACGTGCCAAGGGATGCATTATTCAAGGTAGACTTGTTATTGTGCAATAAAATGATGTGGAATCTGACAGTGACTTTTGAACAGCTCCGGTCACAATATATACGTTTAAGAACATTTCATTAGTGCAGAATAGTCAGAGTCCACATGACTTTTGATTAAGCTTTTCAAAAGGTCATTGGGTTCGAGTGTAGAAAAGACACAAGAAATTTAACACCGCCCAGAAACATTTGTCTTTTATGTAACACTCAGATATTGTTGATCAAATAATCGTTATTATACCCGCGTTATCCCAATAAAAAATAAAATAAAATCAAACCAGAAAAACAGAACGTACAAGATGTAAATCACCAGTAAATGTTATGACATGACAATAAAGAGCTGGATGTTTATAAACAGTGGCTTTGAAAAGTCACGTGAAATCCTAATTAATAAATTAAAAAGCCAACTCATTTAGATTTAAGATAATAACTTCAATGGTGGTGATTATTTACGCCCCAGGTTAACACAATTTCAAATAATACAAAACAATCTTCACCACATAATCACAATGGCTTCAGAAATCAAATATATATCCAAAGAGTAACCCCTGTTTCACCCGATGATCGATCCAATTAGAGTTATTTCCTTTGATCCGTAGTCACAGATGACGGTAAAGCATCCGCTCCACCAGAGACGCCCGCACCGTGGTCCTGTCACCGGGCGGAATCAGAGCCATCCCAAAGCCTACTTGTTGCCTGGCAACCAGAGCCGTTATTCAAAAATACCTGGGTGAAATGTAACACGGAAGCCGACACTCAGGAAACGACACCAGTCACGGTGAACGATGCGGCCGGTGTAGAAGGAGAAGTGAATTTTCTCTTTTTCGCATCGTGAGCCTGCGGGAGAAGGCCCAGTCGGGCCCCCGGCGCGGTTGTAGCTTGTGCCGTCGGAAGTGGCTTCAGGGCACGGCCACACGTGTGCAAATGCAGGTCATTTTCCCCCACTGAATGCGTTGTGAATGGAGGTCTAATTGTGCCCCTGCGTGACCCTGAGAGGAAACTACGGCGAGAGGAGAGTTTTTAAGGGAAAAAATGGCCTAAAAAAAGGGGTGTGTTTTTTCAGACCTCAAAGTGGGACAAAAACAAGAGTGTCAAGTGTCTTAAGCGCTGCACCTCAGGGAGGTGGATGAGAGTCGCACCACCCGCTCCACAAACATCTGCCTCTTCGGGCTCCAGTCGTTGAGGGAATGTGACCGAAGACCAGCAGCCAAAAATCTCTCTCCGGATCTACGGCATCGCCGCGTTTCTCTCTCTCTCTCTCTCTCCTAGTGGCTCGTCCCTCCGCTGAGGCCCCGCGTGGCGTGTGAGGCCCGTCGCTGTCAGGCGCCCCCCCGCCCCCCACCGAGTGTCCTACGCCCTGCTGGGGTTGGGGGCCGCCCGGCCTTCGTAGCCGTAGAGGAAAGTGGCCGCGATGACCAGAATGGCCCCAGCGAAGAACACGCTGTGGACGACAGAAGGCGACATTTGAGGGGGGGGGGGGGGGGGGGGAAAGGAGGAGGAAGGGGGAAGAAAAGGAGATGGGAGACAGAGGGAGGGAGGGGGGGGGGGGCGAATGGGCCGCCTTACCCGGTGGGGTCGAAGTCCTGCAGCAGGAAGTAGGATATGAGCGTGGACAGGATGATGGACAGCGACGTGGCGAAGCCCTTGAGGATGTTGTCTGCGTACTTGATGACCGCCGCTATGACCAGACCCCCCAGCGCCTGGAGAAGCAACAAACACACGGACGCAGATGGACAAAGGCATGACCCCAGCAGTCCGAGGGGGGGGGGGGGGGGGGGGATTCACAAAGAGCCTATATTTTTAACCCAAAGCTTTTTTTTTTTTTGTTAATGCCACTTACGTCTTACAGACCACGCCCCCTTTTCTAAACTCTGCTTCCACATTGATCTCAGCTGCTACATTGTAGAATGTGATCGCCTTTCTAAAAGCTGTTGTGGTGACAGATAAAAAACACTTCCTGTCTGCAGGACCAGCGCCAGCCTTACCTGCAGCGCCACCACGGCCCAGGTGACCGCGTTGTAACCCTGGAACATCCCCGATTCCCTCACCCTGTCTCCGTCGTAGGCCAGCATCCCAAAGAGGCCGAACACCAGGCCGAAAAGCCCTGGAAAAACACACGGCATGTGTTAAAGGTTCCCGCCCCGAGGCCTCGTCAAAATAAAAGCTCAACGTTTTACAGTTCAGTTTAATACTGCGGAGACGGCTGCGTTAAAACAGAAGTATCGGAGCAGGATAATAATCAAGGCGTTACCCTACTAACATGAAACGGTATCAGTTACAATGTTTCCTGTCTTCATGCCGAGTGAAAAAAAGACACTCCAAACAAAAAAGCTGATTAAGCATTTCCTTGAAATTGTCACAAACTATTTCCTATAGGCCCTGTACTTACCAAATAAGTCAAACTAACAAGCATTTTCATTTCCCACTAACATGCTTAAAGGATTGGTTTCCCTTTGCCTTTTTTTTTTTTTTACATTTCTTCGTTTCACAAAAAAAAAACAGCAAAAACCAAACGCAGCATCTTCCTCCTCTGCTCCGACATTTAAAAGCAGCTGGAAAAACTCAAGAGCTCGCGGCGGGAATCGCAGGAGACGTACCACAGGCCTCACGCGCCCCGGGGCAAAAACAAACTAGACGGGAACATTTATCTCAACAGAAACATGTCGGGAGAGAAAAAAAAAAGAAAGAAAGAAAGAAAGAAGCCCAGCTGGCTCTCTGCAGGAGTCCCTTCAGAAACACGGCGCCTTCTTTCGATTCGCTTTCCCGGCGTCTCACCGCGTTGATTCAGATCGTCGCAAACTCCAAATTTCACAAAAGAGAGGAAAAAAAAGGCGGAACACGGACCGAGCTGAATGTTGCGGATCCAGACGCTCTGCTTGCTCTCCTTCAGGATCTTCTCGAAGTAGACGCCGGCGAAGCCGCTGGAGCAGCACGCCACCAGAACCGCCGCCACGCCCACCAGCTGGGAGCCCGAGGGGGGGGCGTCCTTCTCGGGGGGAGGCGCCGCCGCCGCCGCCGCGGACTCCGAGGGCCACTGCCGACACGAGGGAACCAATGGGGCGTGAGATGAACCTTCGGGTCATTTAGTAGGCCTTTTGTCCTAAATGGGTCGTGGTTTTCATCAGCAGGTCGAAGATGAAGCTTTGACGTCGTCACAATAACGATAAAATGAAAACAGAAAGCATCCTGGACACTCGCAACAGCAAACAAACAGACAAATGTCAACTCTCTAAACATAAAAGCAACCAAAGGGTGAAACCATCAAATAATTTTTTTTTTTTTTTTTTTTTTTTTTTTTAAGTGACGAAAACCCATTATTGTGGCTCGTGTAGCTGTTTGCCAGCATAACATTTAAATTAATAGTTTATTACTAAAATTAAATGAACTAATCTCAGTTTACAATGAATTCCTGAAGAGAAACAAAGACACTTTTCCATAGGAGGGGATACAAAACAAAACTCGTCAGCTGGTCGTCTAAAGTATTCTCCTATGAATAAATATACCAACGAAACTAAAAGTCGGATGAGGACTGGAGCCGCTGCACTTTGCCTTCGCATGAACCCACAAACAGAACTTTCTGGAACAAGAAGCAGCCTCTGCCTGCCGCCTCGATCCTTCCCCGCCGAGTGAGAACTTGCAGCGATGTGGAATCCATACGCAGGTATTTAACCAGATTTGAACCGGTATATAAACTCAACTAGCCGGTATCAGGAATAAAGAAAATAAAATAAAAAAAAACCAGACAGACAGGACGCGGGACCGTACCTGCACGAGGGCCACTCCCGCCATGAGAACCAGCAGCGAGAGCCACTGGTAGACGCCCAGCCGGCGGCCCAGCATGGACACAGAGAACAGGGCCGTGGTCAGGATCTTCAGCTGGTACGTCACCTGACGGGAGGCAGGAGAAGAGACGTCAGGTGTCCGCGCCGCACGCCGAGCGCCGCGCGCCCGGGTGACCTCTCGCAAGCCGTACCTGGTAGGTGGCCGCGTCCAGGTTGGACAGGGCGACGTACAGCAGGTTGTTCTGCAGGGTGTAGATCCCAGAGGGGATGGCCAGCTTCAGCGTCTCTATCGGCTTGTGGGCGATCTCCTGCCGCAGAATGGCGTTCAGAGCTCGCATGCTGTAATCTGAGGAGGGGCGACAGCGAGTCGATTACGTTTCATGAACAGGTAACCCTGTTCATGAAGTAGGACAGTGTGATCCAACGGATTGAAATTTCCCCCCGATTCATTTATTATGTTTCAGTAGATACGGGAACCACCGGGTCCACTGAGTGAGGAAGGTTTTACCAGATTGAAATAGTAGTGTCGCCTATTTTAAGTTGCTGAGAAGCCGCTGGGTTTGTTTTTTCTAATTCACTGTTGACATCAACCTTTTTTTCCAGGTAATATTTCTCACGTTTCTGGGTCAGGTTAAACCGCAAAATGATGACGATCGCTATCGGGACAACTTGCATCAGCGCGCACTCACTGTGCTCCTTGAAGACCAGCAGCACGCAGGCGAGGATCTTCATCATCTCGGCCACCACCACAGCCGAGGAGGCCAGGTACCGCGGGCCCTCGGCCTGCAGGGTGCGGGAGTACCGCATGGTGAGCACCAGGGACGTGGTCTGGAACACCAGCACGCCCAGAGAGAGGTACTTGAGCCGGGCAGAGGCCATGACCCGTGGTCGGTGTGAGGCTGGACACAGAAATTAAATGACGATGAACAACTACAAAAAAGGATACTGTTCAAATATGGGGAGGGAAGTGAATACACGTGGGGAGTTAAATGAGAAATAAAGAGGATAAAAGACTCAGTGACATGAAGACATTTAAACTCACCTCTTCCTTTACGGTCCGATGGAGCTTTTTTTGAAGCTACTATGATTTGTCTCTATAAGCACCACCTTCCTGCAGCTCTCTGCGTCTCCGTGTCTCCGTGTCTCTGTCCGTCGGGCACACGGACACCAGGTGCTCGGGAGGCTCAACCCAGCTGTCACAACAGCAGTCCCGGGCTGGCGTCACATCGACCCCGGGGCTGAATATCCACTCGGAACTCCGCCGTCTCCTACCGGGGCTTCCGCAAAAACCGCTCCATCGTTCCGCCCGCCCGAGTCTCAGCTATCGACCGAAGGGAAAAGTAAACTACCTCGCGGAAGTCCGCGCAAGGGGCAGAAAACAAACAAAAATCCCCAGCATGTGAGATCCGGGAACGACTTCCGTGTACTGGTTTTATTCTACGTGTTATTAGCGACGCGGCTCGTGCGCCACAGCGCCCCCCGGCGGACAGACGGTCGCACTGCGGCACTCGAGTTTACCCGACCGCGGCTTTACAGGAGTACTAAACATTTAAGAACGACGTAATGCTCTCAGTTGAGTCAACAGTTAAGTGGACATCCGGTGGAAATTCCTGTATCATGTAGTTTGATGGTGCAGAAATGTGTAAGTATATGTAATGGTGCAAAGTAGTCTTGTAGTCATTTATTTTATTATTATCGGTATCTTAACAAAAGCTGTTGCCGCTATGTAACTGGTTTTAAGTGGGAAATGCTGAACTTGTCTCCCAAACACAATGGATTTTACATATCACAAAGATACAGACTTATAGTAGGATATAAAATATTGAATCCAAGGCCCTGAAATGCCAATCAGTAGGAGTTCAGACCCCGTTGTGTTGTTTTTGGAAAAAAGCACCTGCTCTATATCAAACTATCTGTCAAATCTGTATTTTGTACCCCGAGGAAGCAAAGTCAAATTAATTCATGGAAGTTTATGTCTTAAATCTTAAATTTTTTTGTACTTTCAAAAAGTTAATTTCCATCCGTTTTAGTTTCATCTTTGTCATAATTACATTTTCAATGTAAAACTATTTATTTTCCGAACTTTGGACAAAATACAGTTAAACAAAAAAAATGACAAAGCAGAAGTCTACGAAGATCTGAGCTTTATTTCAGGAAGCACATTTGGTTGATCATTTGGTTTTTTGACATCTTATTTTTTCATCAGTTTTAGTTCATCTACCTTTTAAAAACATGGCGACAACTACTTCATATGGCATGTATATTATAGGCTATTTGGTTAACAAAGGAAAGTACGATACAAAAAACTTTATATATATACAGAATATAGACACATGGCCTTGCATATGAATGGGAACCAACACGCTCAATTCTAAATAGAAAGGCCGACACAGTACACTTGTTTTGGTAAACTACAAAGACATCGTTAGGACAGAGAAAACCATGTGGTTCGTTGCAGTAGTAATTCAAACACAAATGTTTCTTGGTATTAGTTTCTTGAAGGATAGTCGTGCGTCTGTTTAGGGCAAAACAAGGGCAACGACTGATTTGGACATGATGTACATTTTTGGCAGAAAATATAATTTGGTCTAAAGTGACACTAATGTTCTTTCTTGAAGTTTAAAAAAAACAAAGTGAATGATTGTCTGGGTTCACGGAGCAGTCCCACAACGCTATGATCAACATCAACTTTAAGAAGGAAGACAATACTTTATCAAACCTTACTCACCTCCAGACTTGGTTTATGAATCATTACAATTAGAAAAAGGTGCAGAGATACACTGATTGTAGTTAAGCAAAAGGCAAAACCGGTTAAATGATTTTGGAGGACAAAACATTTAGCGAGGAGGCCGTTTAAAAAGGTAAAAACATTCAGAATCATACAAGAAGTGCGAACATAATTCATATAAAAAACACAAACGAGCTCAGTAACAACAAGCAGGATGCGCTGTAAGTCTATGTACATTTCATCTTACAACATACTAAAACTAATGTGTGTTTATTGCATAAAGTTTGTCAAGCTTAATTAATCCCTCAACAACACATGACAGATAGTGGTTCTGTGGCAAGATACGGTCAAACTTGTCTTTTGTTTTTTTTATGTAACAGCAACACAGACTTCTCTCTCGGTTCCTCGTGTGTGTTTCGGGAAAAACACCAACATCTAGCAACTGTAATCACTGCAGTGAAAACACGGAAGCAGAGTTGAGGCCATTGAGTAACATTCATGCATGCGTGTGCATTTCTATACAATCTGTAATGTTTGTCTAGTCATTTTATAAAAAGTCCCCCTGGAGCACGTTAAGAAATAATGCATATTAAACAAATATATAAAACAAAAATACGACGAGTTCGTCTTCACCCCATTGAACTACACATGAAGGTAGCAGGAGGCAGAAAGAAGTGACCGTGTCCTCTAAAACAGACGGAAGAAGGTCCTCCGCCTCGTCCCAACGTCTGCTCCTCTGATGCAACACCAGCCTCCCGGGCGCCACTTCCTCATTGATCCCTCGATAGAACTGTTTGTGATTGGGTGCCAGTGTCTTGACTCCTCCAGCAGAGAGGAGTGGATGCTCGGCTGGGGGGGTGGGGGGGGGGGGGGGGGGGGGCCACAGGATGTACCGACTGCATTGTCTTTGGAAGTGAGAGCCCCCCCCGGTGTTGCCGAAAGCACTCGATGACGTTTTAGACTGTTTTTGTAAGTGCAAAGAGGAGGAGAAAAACGTAAAAAAGGGGAAGTGACCGATTATCATAATGAAGAACAGAAAGAGAGGCACGAGAGCCCAAGAAAGAAAAAAAAGAAGAAGCGCAGCACAAGTTCACGTGTCGTTACGTAACATCAAAGAGCCCAAAAGTCAGTCTGCTGACGCTTCCCTGCGGGCCGGCCTACGCAAACACCTGCATGTTGCCGAGCTGCGGCGGCTGAGGGGCCGCCTGCATCTGCTGAGACGGCGGCTGTTGCTGCGCCTGCTCTGGAATGTGTGTGTGGTGCGCAGACGGCAGTGCGTGGTGGGGGTTCCCCAGAGGGGTTGGGCTGGTGGTGACGTCCGACCAGTCCGAGTTGGAGTGCGGCGAAGAGGACGACCAAGGGTCCGGGGACTCGGGCGACGGGGTGAGATACGGGTGCTCGCTGGGCGGGTGGGCCGAGTTGCCCGGGGTGGTGCCCTCTGAGCCGGTGGTGGTGTAGCTGTGCTGGGAGGGCGGAGTAGGGTACTTATCCACGGGGCTCTGCATGGGTGGATAGGAGGGCAGCGGCCGAGACTGGGCCTCGATCCCCGCGTGGCCCCCGTGGCCGACGGCGTGGGGGTGCTGCATGGCGTGGGGGAGCCCGTGCGCCATGCTCATCTGCTCGGACATCCGGTACATCATGCCCGGCGGGCATCGGAGGTGGCCCACCGCCTGCTGGGCGTGACCCTGACTCTGGCTCTGCCCCTGGGACTGCGTCACCTGCACTTGCCCCGGCTGAGGCGGCTTCAGCATGGCCTGGCCCCCCCCGGGGGCCATCATCTGGAACGTGACGATGGGCGGCAGCTGCTCTCGGCTCATGGTGACGTTCATGGGGGTCAGCATCGGGCCCTGGCCGTGGTGTTGGCCCATGCCCGGGTGAGACCCGCCCATCTGGTGCGACACGAGGCCGAACATGTGGCCGCCGTAGCCGTGCTTGGTCATGCCCCCCCAGCCGGGCTGCTGTCCCAGCATGTGGCTGACGGGCGGCAGCATCGGCCTGGAGGTCGGGCTGCTCAAGATGGGGGGGGAGCTGGCCGTGGTGGCGACGGCGGCCGACACGTCGCCGGTGTACGAGTGCGGGGATTCCAGGGAGTCAACCGGTGACATGGTGACGGAGCTCTCCGGAAGTCCTGCTGCTGCCTTGACGCCATTTGCGTTGCCCCCTCCTGTACCAGCTCCTCCTCCTCCTCCTCCTCCTCCTCCACCTGCAGCAACAGCGACCGGCGCCTCTCCTCCGGGTGGCTTCTTTCTTCTCTTTGCCTTCATGTCTTTTAGCTCCTTAGCTCCCCCTCCGGCGCCGCCCACCTTCGCTCCGCCTCCACCCCTCCTGCTCTTCTTCCCCTGCGGCCCGGGGCGCATGCCGATGAAGCCCACTCCGTTGGCCCCGCACATGACGGAGGAGTTCCCTCCTCCACCCATGTGGTTCGGGCCGTTGTGCGGACTGTGGACTAAGTTGTACTGGTCCAGCAGGCGCACTATGTCGTGATGCATGCGCTCCTGGGCGGTGTCGCGCGGCAGCCGATCCAGGTGGTCGGTGATGTCGCGGTTGGAGTAGTGGTCGAGGAGAACCTGAGCCGCCTCAAAGCTGCCTTCTCTAGCGGCAAGAAACAGAGGGGTCTCCTCCTGAAGGAAACACAGCAAGCAGCGGGTTTGTTCGAGTGGACTTACCTCCAAATACGTCATTTAGTTTTGCAACGAACAAACAAAGTGTAATATCATGAATGAAAAAAACAACCTTATTGTCTTGCATGTCGCGGTTGGCTCCGTTCTTCAAAAGCACGAGTGTGGCTTGCACATTGTTAACTGCCGCTGCCCAGTGCAGAGCAGATTTGCCTGAAATGTCGCGGCGATGAGAAAAGACCACGTTAAAACAATTTTTTAAACAACTAACCGCGTTTTTTTTTTTAATTCAGAGCTCTTCAAGTCTTAAATGTTACGATCCAAACAGAACATGAAGGGCTGCAGAAAATATGCCACCGTCTTTACTACAATTTGCATCGGGCATTATAAGCTTGTCCTGCTTACCTACTTGCATAATTCCCCATATTAACACTACATTGTCAATACGAGCCACACTCTAATTTACTGTGTTCATAATAATGCCGTGTTGGCTCACCGTGGTCGTCCACAGCATTGATGTCGGCGTGGCAGTGGATCAGCTCTTCCACCATCCCCTCCTCAGCAAGCCGGGCAGCCAGGACCAGCGGCGTGGTGCCGTCATTCATCCGGGCGTCTAGTTCTGTCGCTCGATTACGGATCAGTATCTGAGGAGGCAGAGAGGCCGACACTTGAGATGGAGGCGCACGAAAGAAGATTGAAGTGATGCAGAGTTCATAATGCGTTCATAGAAGTTTCCGTTGCCCTTTGTTCATGTTTAAAAATTAATTAGACTCGGTTCAAACGCTGGTCTCACCTGGAAGACTCCCTGGGCGTCAGCCGCCACGGCGGCGTGCAGAGGAGTCCTGCCCATGTTGTCGTGGGCGTTGGGATCGGCGCCGGCGTCCAGCAGCCTCTTGGCAGCGTCGGCCCTGGCGTAGCGGGCGGCCAGGTGGAGCGCCGTTTCTCCCGTGCGGTCGGTCTGAGCCATCAGAGAGGCACCCTGAGCGATCAGGTCCGAAATGACACTGGGCCCCGGTTCGTCGCCTCCGCTCTCCTCCTCCTCTTCTCCGGCGTGCAGGCTGCAGTCGGGGCCGCCGCCGTTGCGCAGCGACGCCAACATCAGCGGGGTGAAACCATCTGAGGGGATGAGACAAGAACTATTAAAAGGAAGGTCCTGAAAATGTGTATCAGAAGTTTAGAAGTATTTGTTTTCGTCTCTCACCGGGTCCCTTGACGTTGACGTCCAGGCAGTCGGCGTCCAGGTCGGCCTGCGGGGGAGTGAGTGAGATGTCGGCAGCCTTGCGGTGCTGGAGGGTCCACTCCCTCCGGTCGACACTTCCCTCCATGGCGATGGGCAGCAGGGGTTTGTCTTCGGTCTGTTAAAAGCAACAGAACTTGAAACAAGATATACAACAAAACCTTTGCCCACGATGTTGACCCAATTGAATTAAGACTACTCCAATCCATCAGTTTTTGTTTTTACCCTCTGAATTCACTTACTCTCGGCTTTTTGGATGGGACCTCGTCTTTCAGCCACCTCTGACTCTGCACTCCATCAATCAGGGGTCCATCCTGGGTCTTGAAATTCCTTGTATGAGAAAAAGGCAAAGGTTAAAGTACTTGTGCTTATATTCATTCCTGCACACATCATGCAGGGCACATTCAAGCTCGCTACGTTTAACACAAACAGCAATATTGGTCACTGGTGTCTGGATGGAACAACCACAGCTCTTTTTAACATAAAAGTATTGTGCAAAGACCGTTCTTAATGGTCACATTGACACTTGTGATACTCCCCAACATCTACGTTTCACTAGGTAGGAGTTCCCTCAGGTGGCTGTTATCATATATCCTGTTTTTAAGTCTCTAGACACAAGCTTTCGGCCCGTATATATACACTCACTTCATGTCAAAGTCATCCTGTCCGACGGGCTCTCTCCTTTTGTCGTTCTTGTTGGCCAAGAAGCCATCGGGCAGCCACAGGGCGCCGTGTTTGTGCTTCCTTTTGGCTGCTAGCATCCCCAGCACAAGGATCAGCAGAGTGATGACCACCGCCACTCCAACCAGGTACATCAGAGGCGTTGTGTCGGGCTGCTTAGTTGTCGGCGTACCTGGAGGATACAAAGACAAGTTTAATACCGGTTGTTTTGTCGTCATTTGATTTAGGTTTTTACTGTCGATTGACAGGCCTACTCACTTTTGACGGACACCAGAGGGTAAGGCAGTTGGGCCTTGATGTGCGCCGCCGCAAGGAATGACGCGGTCTCGTTAGTGTTGGAGAAACATTCGAAGGAGCTCTGGGAACATTCGCGGTTATCGAGTTCCAGGTAGATCCTCGATCTGCGCAGGTGTGAAGATTAGGTAAATGACCCGCAGTTCGTTTGGTTTCAAGCTACTGAGTGTTATGAGACAGCTCAAAGACTATTCTTACCCAATAACCTCCCTGTCCAGCTCCCGCTTGCTCCTTCCCCTCTGGATTTGTCGCTCATGCTCGTCCCTGTAGTAAGGCTCCACCTTCGGCTTGTTGTTTTCATCGAGCTTCACCTGGAGGTTGGTGTGCAGCAGGGCTCCCAGGGAGCGCAAGAAACCCTTCAGGTCTCCGAGCAGCTCCTTGGGCTGCAGCCGGACCACGATGACCAGCGTGCCGTCTATAACCTTGGCCGGAGTGTCGGCGGAGCAGTCCAGGCCGTCCCAGCCGCAAGCCTCCGTGTGGCAGCTCTGGTCACAGATTCCGTTCCCAAAGTGGTCCGCGCAGTACCTGTCGTATCTGAAAATACGCGGTGCGAGGAAGGCAGGTGTCTATTGATTTGGCTTCAAAATGATTGGGACTTTGAACACAACTGTAACGGCGATGACAGAACACAGAGAATGGTCACATACTTGCAGGATGTCGGAGTCTCCTGGCACTCGAAGCTGTCGAAGAGACAGAGAGCGTTGTCGCACTCCTTATTGCAGACTCCGTTCTTAAAGAGATCCCAGCAGGGAACACTGGCGGTGCAGTTGACCCAGGGCTGCGGCCAGTTGAGCGAGCAGTCGCCTCCGTCCCACTGACACTCGTTGTTGTCACAGTCAGCGTCGCACACTTTATCCCCCGACTTCTGAGCGCACTGGAGATGCTGGCAGGTCGGGGTGCGCGGCACGACCGGTTGACTGCTCTCGCAGTACGGCCCCGAGAAGTGCGCGGTACAGCGGCAGCTGTACTGGTACGGGTTGGATGGGTCTTTGACGCAGGTTCCTCCGTTTTGGCAGCTCCACGGACATCTGTGTTCATTCTCGCAGTGTGACCCGCTGAAGCCCGGCCGGCACTGGCATTCCAGGCGGCCCGGTGACTCCACGCAGCGGCCGCCGTTCTGGCAGCGCAGATTCGCGCAACTGTAGCCCTCTATTTCGCCACAGTTTAACCCAGTATAGCCCTATAAAACATTAAAAAACTTGTTTAAGTTTGATGGTAATAAAGTCAATTCAACATTAAGTGTTGGCGACATATTTCGATTGGGATTTTTAAAAAGAAACTACAATAACTATATAAATATATGTTGAGGTTCTACTACAAATCCACTGGTTGTCTACTATACCTGAGCCATGGTGTGGCCCTCTGAAGCAAGCGTGAGAATAAGAGAGGGAGTAAGGAGTTAGTAAGAGAAGAACGTGATCTGATAGCCTGCACAATTTGTCTTTGTGTTTTCTCTCACACTACAGGAAACAATGGCGTTTCTTCTCGGACATACCACTTAGCACCTGGTTCACATTGTGAACATTGAGGCCTAAGTGCCAAAATCCCCCAAAAATTAAGAGGAAAAAAATCAATCAACATCTTAAACCCAAAAGAATAGCAATACACTGGTTATGGATGAATTAAAGTGCAAAGACAAACCACAACTATAAGACCTGTTTACAAAGAGAAAATTAATAGAAAAGAAGCTTAAAAGCTGTTTGTTATGACAGCAGAAAATTAGGCCCATTAAATAAACTTACAGTAAGACAGGAGCAGGTGTAGCCATGTACAGAGCTCATGTTCATAGAGCAGATGCCCCCTCTTTGACACGGCTTAGACAGACAAAGATCCACCATGGAATCACAGTGACGACCTAGTAAAGAAATAATAATACGAGATTATCATTTTTCTTTTTTTAACACACAAAACGACCACATGTGTCGGGATGGCTGACGCGCACATACCCGTGTATCCAAGGCGACAGCGGCACTGGTAGTCGTTGACCAGCTGCACGCAGTCGAGGCTGCCGGGGGCGTGGCAGGGTCCCGACAGGCATTCGTTGAGATCCCCCTCGCAGTGTTCTCCAACGAACCCGGGGGGGCAGGAGCACGAGTAACGGCCCACGCCGTCCACACACTGTCCTCCGTTGAGACAGCGGGGTTCAAAGGAGCCCGCCTTCGGGGCGCAGTCGTCCTCATTCACTTCACACTGGAGCCCTGCGGAGCGGCGGACGGGGACGGCGCGTCAAAACAAAGGCAAATGACAATGACCCCGCTCCGTTTGTGTGTGCATGTGACCGGCCGGCCTACCGTGCGCTCCGGGTGGGCAGGCGCAGGTGAAGCGGTTGATGAGGTTGATGCAGGTCCCTCCGTGGAGGCAAGGCCGGGAGTGGCACTCGTCCACGTCATACTCGCAGTTCACCCCCTGGTAGCCGGGCTTACACTGCAGAGGGGGACACGGGTAAGCTCGTCGTGCGCTTCGGTCAGCTCGAAAAAACCTGAAAGCTGAGGATGTACTCACGATGCACTCGTACGTGCCCTGGTAGTCCTTGCACGTAGCTCCGTTGCGACAGGGGTTCGACTGGCACTCGTCCACCATCTCTTTACAGTAGCTGCCCGTGTATCCCGGCTGACACTGACAGCGGTGGGAGTGGCCCACGTTGAGGCACCGCCCGGCGTTCTCACACACATTTTCAACCTCCCGGCCTACAGTAATTTGGTAAATGAAGCACAAGGAGAGAATTAAGATAAAGTTAAGGAAACAAAAATGTCTTTTATGAGGTAAAATGAAATGTTTTTCTTGTGACGGCCTCACCATTCCTGGCAGCGTAGTCCTGGCAGGACATGTTGGGGACGTCACAGTAGAGTCCCGTCCATCCCGTTTGACAGCGGCAGGTCCAGGAGGTCGAAGTCTGAGAGCAGGAGCCGCCATTGAGACAGCGCACCTGGCTGCAAAGATTCACAAAGTTCTGCACAAAAAAACAAAAGGAGAGAGAAAGAGTCATGGGGGGGGATGTAGATGCTGCACAGACAGAAGGAACCACACCATTTCTTAAGTTACATCATCTAAAATCTGGTTGGCTTGTTATAAATGCTGAATTATATATTCATCAGATTGATATATTAGATGTATAAATACTAAATACAAACAGTTTACCTGGCAGTTGTGGCCATTGTATCCCACAGAGCAGGTGCAGCGGTAGCTTCCCAGGCCATCGGTGCAGGTGCCTCCGTTCTTACAGGGCTGAGAGTCGCACTCATTCTGCTCGTACTCACAGAATGTCCCGTAGAAACCAGGACGGCAGCGGCAAGAGAAGGCGTTGATGCCGTCGATGCACGTCCCATTATTCAGACAGGAGCTGGAAGGAAGGAGGGAAACAAGCTGGTGAGTACAGACTGTCACAGACGTTAATGAGATACAGGATCTGCGAGCACCCATGGCCGATCCCCACTTATATCAGGCCCTTATTTCGTCAGGTAAGTGCAGAGGAGAAGTGAAAACTGCATCCGTTGCAGAAGTACAGCTGCCACTCACCTCTCGGTACATTCAAGGATGTTGCGTTCGCACAAGATTCCGTCAAAGCCCGGCCGACACTCGCACACAAAGCTGTTGACGTAGTCCCGGCAGACGGCCCCGTTCCTGCAGGGCTGGCTGGCGCACTCGTCCACCTCCACCTCGCAGCGCTCCCCTTCGAAACCCGAGCGGCAGTCACAGGAGAAACCCCCGACATCGTCCACGCAAGAGCCTCCATTCAGACACGGGCCTGGGGAGTGGGAGGAGAGAGAGAGAGAGAGAGAGAGAGAGGAAAGACTTAATTTACTGAAAGAACGAATCGTCCAAGTTATTAATCAACAACCTAGCAGCAGTCTGGCTGGAACATCTGTGCTACACCTACAGTACGCACGGCTCAACTAACTCCAGTCGCTGTCAACGCTTCTCCCCACGAGGACACGAGAGGCCTCGAGGCTCCAATGATACGTCGGAGGCGGTTACAAAGTCGCCGCGGTCTATACAGGTGAAAGGCGAGGCTACCACAGTAAAGGCACCTGTGAGGTGACGGAATCAGCTGAGGGTGAGACTCACTTGGCGAGCAGTCGTCGATGTCCGTCTGGCAGTTGTGTCCGCTGTATCCAGGTTGACATCTGCAGGTGTAGCTGCCCTGGCTGTTCACGCAGCGGCCGCTATTTCTGCAAGGGTTCTTCTTGCATTCATCCACATCTTCGCTGCAGCGTGGACCTGCACAATTGTAAAAGAAATGACAATGAATTAGCACAGCACCAACACAGCAGTAATGCATGGTATAAGATCTCACACACATACACACCTTGCCAACCAGCGGGACACTGACAGGTGTATGAGGTGTAGTCCGGAGACGGATGACACACTCCTCCCCTCTCACACGGATGAGAAGCACAGGGGACCTGTTCCACCTCACAGTGTTTCCCTGATGTGACATAGCACACATTTTAGGAATGATAAAAAGCAGATTCTCAGTTGGCTGCTACGGAGACGCGCTAATAGACAGATGTTGAGACGGTGGAGGCGGGATGTCACTAACCTGTGAATGGCGGACTACATTGGCAGGAATAACTGCTGACTCCATCTAAACAAAAGCCGTGGTTCAGACACGGCCCGGATGCACATTCATCGATGTTCTTCTCACAGCTCACACCTAGCGGGAGAGGAGGGGGGAGGTTCAAATATCCATTTTTAAAATGCAGCGCCATTTACTCGATCCATTGCCATGTCTTAAAAAACGCGGTGCTAAAATATAACAACGGACATCCTTACCTCTGAATCCAGGTTGACACTGACAGGTGTAGCCGTTATGACGGTCCACACAGGTGCCACCATTTTGGCACGGATTGGGCTGGCACTCGTCCTTTTCCTGCTCACAATGATGTCCCACCCAGCCGGCCTCACACTCACAGCGATACCTTGACACAACGGAAAGGCCGGCGCACATTTAAAATGAGCCACGTAGTAGTAATAACAACAGCTGCTGGTTTTAAGCCTCTTCTGGAGGATCAGAATTGATCGGTGCATGACGAATGCTCGATTTCGGAACACAAGATTTCAGAGAAGGTGGTGAACGTACCCGTGTTGCTGTTCGATGCATTCTCCGTGCACACAGGGCTGAGGGGCACAGTGGTCGGTCCCGGAGAGGCACAGAGGCCCGTGGGTGCTGGGGGGGCACAGGCAGTGGAACCCGTTGACCTTGTCCATGCAGGTTCCCCCGCTCATACACGGGTTGGAGCTACACTCGTTGATCTCCTCATTGCATTTAAGTCCTGTTGGAGAGCGATTCAGAGGTTCATTTTGGTAACAGCATCCAAATATCAGCTTGCAGAGCTACAAGTATGTGTTGCATACTTTTTTATCACAATGACCTTTATAGGGGTAACTTGGCTAAACATACCTGTATATCCTGGGGCGCACACACATTTGTACTCGCTAATGCCGTCTTGGCACTCTCCGTACTCACAGGGGTTGCTGGCACAATCATCCTCATTGATCTCACAGTTCACCCCTGAGGGGAAAAAATATGAATTCATGAAGGACTGGAAAACACCCTGTCTGTTTCCTTTAGGACACTGCAAGTGAAGAATTACGAGTATCAAGCAGCTGTGACAAAATGTGACAGTTAACCCATTTGCCACTAGGGGGAGTAAGACACCAGGAGAACGGAGTTCCACTTGAAGTAAGAAATGTTAACAAGGTGCTTTATTAGAGCTAAGGCCCAATACAACTCCAGTGTGACACATAGTCATAAATCTATCAAGAATGACCTTAGAGGAGAGTGGGAGAGAACGACGGAGAGGAGAAGGAGGAATAAAATAAACAAAAGAGAAAAGGGAGACAAGTAGAAACAAAAAAGGCACAATAACGGAGGGGAAGTAAGGGTATGAAACCAGAAAACGAGACCTGACAGGGAGAACTGAGGCAGATTTGGGTAAGTGAGGACAGTGCAGACTTCAGTACCAGGTCTCGGGGTGGTACGACGTACTGAACTGAGCCGATTAATCCACAGAGCAACGTGGGTAGCACCACTCGACCCGGACTTGTGACTGCTACACACACACACACACGGGCTCCAGAGTTGATTTAAAAAAAATCAAAAGTTACACAGGAAGTTCTCGGCGTGGGGGATGGGGGGGGGGAGGGGGGCGTTACATTCGATTCAAGCTCTCAGAAGCACATTAGTGTGATCCGGAACAGACTTTCAGATAAGATTTAGAGTTAACTTATCCTGCAGTCGAGAGGGCTGGATGATCTAGAACTTCTATAGTTCTAGAACTCTTTATAGTTCAGTTCTAATGGTTTGCTTTGTCAAACAGGGCTGGATTTGAAACCCAGTGGCAGTAGTGTACTCACTCGTCGGGTGAGAGGTTAAAGCTGCCCCCAAACAACCAAACACGGATGTAAAAAAATGCACCATTCATCACGTGGCCTGGATGAACAAAACCAGAACCAACCCGTCTCATTGCACAGACAAAGGTCCTCGTAGCATGTACCCACCTTTGGTTCCGTCTTGGCAGTTACACTGGTAGGCGTTGACCAGGTCGACGCAGTGTCCTCGGTTCTGACATGGGTTGCTGTGGCACTCCTTGACCTGGATGTTGCAGATGGAGCCCGTGTATCCAGGATCGCACTCACAGGAGAAGGTGGCGATGCCGTCTTTGCACGAGCCATGGTGGCAAGGCTCGGGTACGCAGTCGTTGATGTTGTCCCCACAAAGAAGACCGGTGAAGCCTGCAGAGGGAGATTTTCTCTATTGCGTCATGGATTAAGTGACTATTTACCATTTTGCTCGTGGGTTAGAAAGGATATGGAGTGTTAACGTGATGCAGTCTTCCATTTCTCAAAAAAAAAAAATAGCACAATTGCAGAGCAGGCTTTAACATGTGGTTATTGACTTTTACCTTCGGCACATTCACAATCATATCCGTTGGGTCGATCGATACACTTGGCACCATTTAAACAGGGGGTGCTGGAACACTCATCTATGTCAATCTGACACATTTCACCGCTGAAGCCTGAAAACACAAAGGACAGACTTCACGAGCCATTTCATTTCATATATATACACATAAATATAAGAACATGGCTACATTTTTACTTACCGGCTGGGCATTCGCAGACAAAGCGGCTGACCTGGTCCAGACATTTTCCCTGGTTCAGACAGGGCGAGCTGATGCACTCATTTATCTCGACCTCACAGTGAGTTCCCCCAAATCCTGCAAGTATGACGTGAAACAAGTTGTGAGGATTTCCCACTAGACATCAAGTGTTTAATACCAACACTAACAACAACGCTAACCAACAGTTAGCGGTTTCATTTCAACTTTCTAATGTCCGCCTCCTCAACAGAATGTTATCAACTCCACCAAGGATGAAATGTTTTTGCTCAATATGTTAGCAGGATATCCTGAAAGAAAATGGTAACAGATCTGAGCCGGCATGGGGCTAGGGATAAAATAACATTTCATGTGGAACAGAAAACAGGACTTAAAATAATAAGATTGCATATATTTGAACATTTCATAATCATTTCTCCATGAACTCCCTGCACTTTACACATCTAGAATCTAGAATTTAGTATAAAACTGCGTGGTTTGAAACGAAAGTTAGCTCATAGTTTCTCGAGAACCGTACCTGGCATGCAGATGCAGCTGTAGTCCCCGATGCGATCCAGACACGTGCCTTCGTTCTGGCACGGGTTGGAAGCGCACTCGTTGACGTCTTGCTCGCAGCGCGGCCCGTTGTAACCCCGCACGCAGTTACACGTGAAGGAGCCGTCGGTGTTCACACACTGACCGCCGTGCTCGCACGGGTTGGTACCTGACGGCGAAGAGGAGAAAAGAGGCTTGAAAGTGGAACGGTGCCGGTTGAGATACACGTTATGTGTGCTGAGAAGTCTCTCTCTTTCTCTCTCACCAATGCTGCACTCGTCTCTGTCGATGTTGCAGGTGCTGCCGATATATCCAGGTGCACAGTTACAGTTAAACATGCCACTGATGGGGTTTGTGTCGCACTGAGAACCCTCCCTGCAGGGGTTGCTGATGCAGGCATCATCTCTATGGCAGAGCAAGCCTGAGAAAGAAGATTGTGTTGACAAGGAATGAGTGAACTAGTCCCCCGACATCATAATAAAGGACATAGGGACGAACGGTTCGATGGCCAATTAGAAAAATTCAAAACTTCATTTACCGAGTTTGTAACTTTATCTCTCTCTCAGTCGGGTAAAAACATTTTACGGGCCTACCTGTCTTTCCGTAGGGGCAGCGGCAGACAAAGGACGCAACGCGGTCGATGCAAGTGGAGCCCGGGCTGCACGCGGCCGTAGCGCAGTCGTCGATGTTCTCAGAGCAGTGCGGTCCGCTCCAGCCGTTGACGCAAACACACTGGTAGCTGCCGAACAGGTTGCTGCAGGTGCCTCCGTTCTGGCAGGTGTTTGGCTGCAGGCGACACTCGTCCACATCCTCAGTGCAGTGCTGACCTGCAGAGAGGCGGAGATGAAGATCAGGGAATGTTAACAGGTTGAGTACAATTGCATCGGTCCATACTTCTTTTTATACTACTACATAACTCACTTAATGTTTCTTCCTGACATTTTAAATGCTCACTGCCTTATTTATAAAGCTCTGTCTTTTGCAGACATGACAAATATACAGTATGAGAATACCAAATTCTTAAATACCCCGCTCACGTAGGCTTTGCTTTCTCCGGTCGGATTAGTGCTACGTAAACTCAGACAGGCCCAGGGAGGCTGATGAATGCACGTCTGCTTTGTAAATGGAAAGCTTGCGCTCTGCCACACAGGCGTGTTAACACAGACACGCCCATTGTGGAGTACGAGGCTCCACAGCGTGAAGAAAACGAACAGAAGACTTGTAGGAAGTATGACGTCAAGACAGACAACATGAAAGGAGCCGGTTTATTTGAACTGTTCTTAGCAGCGACGTTTATTCCACCTCACTGCTCCACCGGAAAAATGAATACTCAAACGCAGAGAAATTTCAAAATGATGTGGTGAGATTGAGAATTCGTTCATTTAAAAAGTGTAAAATACTGTGACATCACTGCAACAGTTGTAGTGTACAAACCATCAAACACGCAAATTCCTTACCGGTCCACTCTGGTGGGCACTGGCAGTTGTAGGTGTTGACTCCGTCCATACAAGTTCCTCCATTGGCACACTGGTGACCGGGGCAGTCGTCGATGTTGTTCTCACAGTTAATCCCGCTGAAACCTGGCACAAACGAGGGGTGGAGACATGCACTCAAACACCTGGATTGGAATATGATATTCTCGATTGTGTGTTGGTATGTCGTCCTGGTGGCGTATGAACATCAGTTGTGTGTGTTTGTTGTGTCCACTGACAGACTGCAACACGACAGGATCAGACTGTTTGCACCTCAAACATCTTAATGTAACAATGCAGTAACTCAAAGCCACATTCGCGGGTGGATAGATACAAGTCACAGTGGCTGTTAGTGTGCGGTGGTTTAACTTTTTTATTTTTGTAGTTCCCTTCAAAAAGAATATCAAAAGGCTATTTCAAAATCTGAATCCCCCTACCTGGAAGGCAGTGGCAAGAGTAGCTGGTTTCAGTGTTCTGGCGGCAGGTTCCTCCATTCAGGCACGGTGAGGGGGAGCAAGGGATGTAGGAGCTTTCACAGTGCCTGCCAATGAACCCCGGGTCACAGGTGCACCTGTAGCAACGGCAGTGTACATTTAATTGAATTCGGTCAAAAATATTTCAGGTCCTGGCAAACACCACACTTCTTTTTTCTTTTTCTTTTCTTTTCTTTAAAAACTAGATTCTCACTTGTAGGAGCCGGGGGAGTTGGTGCAGCGGCCTTCATTCAGGCATATGGAGGGCGTGGAGGCACATTCGTTCGTGTCGTTGAGGCAGCGAGGACCTTCGTAGCCCGGGGGACAGGAGCACGTGTAGCTGCCAGCGGACGGAGAGCTGCACGTCCCGCCGTTTGCACAGGGGCTGGAAAGACAGCTGTCCTCATGCTCACACTGGGGCCCTGGAAGGAGAAGAACCGAGCGTTAGCCCTTTAGCTATAGCTATCCTAGGTGCCGAGTGCTCTGCAATATGCAATGAACCATACAGTTTTGCGCTTGACATCCCACGCCAGGTGACATCATGAACTCGTTGGCAATTTCTGGCAACATCATTAGGTTTTGATTGTGTGAAGCTTGGTGATTGTGTCGGTTGCATCGCGGGAGGGACGCAAGGAGCATTGATTCTGAGCCGCTTGACTACGATTAATCTGAGCAGCGTTTACATTATGATATCTTTGCATATATTTAATGCTTTTTTCCCCTAGTGGAAAGAGTATACTTAACATGTTAAAATTGTCGCCTTTCAGAAACAAAATCAAATGTCGCCTAAACGAGCAGGAATGCTGCAGAGTTAGTTAAACATGTCCTGTGTTGCTGTAAGCTGCCAGGCCCCCACATCTGGATCCACACCAAGAAGTGACTGGTTCCTCGCTTCAAGGCCTAACTTGTACTTTTACTGTAAATGTTACGAGGATATTGAGCAGTCTTTACAATTAGCAGGTTGTTCACATTCAGGATGTTCAGAAAAAAACAACTCCTAAGATGTGATTAAACAGAATCTCACCTGTCCATCCTCTGGGACAGTGACACTTGTATTTGTCGAGGGACAGCAGGGCGCAGACACCCTTGTTGGCGCACGGGTTGTCGGGGTAACAGGTGGAGTTCTGGGGAGTTTGGCAGTGCTGTCCGGTGTAGCCGAGGGGGCAGGTGCAGGCGGCGCTCCCCGGCACAGGTACGCCGGCTGACATGGACACGGAGCAGTCCCCACCGTTCAGGCAGAAGCTGGGGTGACAAGGGTCCTTGTGGTGGCAGTATTCACCCAGAAAGCCTGGCGCACACCTGGACACACACACACACACACACAAAGAAATCAATGATGGCGACCGCAAAGGCACACACAATGATTTAAACCTAATCCCCCCTCAATACAGACAATACAGTTGAAAGATGAATTAAACAAAAAAGACATTTGTACGTGTGTGTGTGTGTGTTTGTGTGTTTGTCTGCGTGACAGACAGGTAAACAGTCAAAACAAAAGAGTGAGTTTCAGTCTGGTGCACACACTGCACCACATCAGACAGCGGCATTGATAGCAGAGCGTAGCATCAGTACTTAAATTGTGCAGTACGCACAGATCAAAGAAACGAATGAAGCAGCAGAGGTAAAACACTGGCGTATTGGTGTAGGTACAGGCGAGTACAGGAATGATAAAGTGGTGGCGCATTGGTTCGATGAATGCTAAATGGTTTAAGGGCCGCGGTCATGCATAGAATGCACAGACACACTATAGATTAGTCGCCATGAGATGCATGAAAGAAGAAGTTGGAGCATTCTATCTTGCTCAGGGACATCGTGACTTGTTGTTTAAGATGTTATCCGCTAACCCTTGAGCCGTTGTCCCATAAGCCCTCCGAGATAGAAGGGGGAAGCTGAGCCTGGTGAAAGGGTTAACGCGGGGCCAGTGACGGAAAAGAAGAAGTAAAAAAGTAGAAGGATGTAAGGTGGAGTTATCTGAAAGTTGTTGACTGCAGCCTGGCAGCAAACTAAACACAACCCGTGGAAAACACCAGCCAGTCATTGGGCAATGTACAAGATGAACAATATTCACTGCAACAGACCAATGTTGTAATTTCTCCAAAAATGTTTCCACTGTAAAACTAAAGTATCTGTACGGTGTTTGACTTAAAGAAAAGCAGCACTGCATCGTACTTATTCATCACCACCCTTTTCTTTCGATTTCTCTACTCTGTTCAAAGGGATTCAGCCACATATCAAGCAGCGGGGAGGATATTACAACATTACACAATGTGCAGGGGGGAGGTCTCATCAAAAAACACAGCTCCTTTAGTTACTTTCTATTCCTCGCTTGTTTTCGGTCCCTCCCGCTTCAACACACCACTTCTCCTCTGTGTGTGTGTGTGTGTGTGTGTGTGCGACACCATTTGGTTTGGGTTGATATTTTGTTAGTGAGTAATTTCCTGTGTCTGCTATTTTCATCTGGCCGCTTGTTGCACGGTGTGACATACGGCTGACACGCCGTCTAGGGACTGTGGGCCATGGAGCGACATGCTGCCTCTTATGCTGGCCCTCCAAAGCGGCCTCCCTAGGGGGGGTTCAGGTAACAACACTAGGGATACACCACGGAGTAACTAACACACACACACACACACACGGGCAGGGAGGAATCAAAAGCTTCTTTCATAATCAATCCAAATAGATATGTATGCTTGGACGTAAACATAGGGTGAGTTATCAGCGTTGTGAGCCATTTTAAAACGAGAGACGAACCGCAGGAGGTGGGAATTGAATTAAAATTCACTCTCACGCTTTTACTTTTATTCATCGTCGGCCACTCCACCCCAAAGCCGCTCGAAGATGTTGAGGTGATGAGCGCTTGGGAAAGTGGGGGAAGTCGTGAATCATGCCAGGCAGAGCGTCTCATCGATCAATCACACGTGAGAGACTTCTCTCTGCGCGGCAGGACGTGTGAGTTACGCCGATGACTGCCTAAGATACTGCAAAACAACATCGGACATCAAATTCCCACTTCCCAGTGTGCCAAATGCAATCAGGAAAAAAAACTGATATACCATCATATTGAACAATGGGTTTTCTTTGTATACTGGTTTGAACTATGACAGAAAACCCTTTGTTTAGTTCTTGTTCAATAGAATATTGGCAGCCTTATCTTCGAAATTGTATAGTTTCTCTCACGGACATATTCTGTAAAAATCTGCCATTTGCATTTACTCCACGGTAAACAAATAAAGCAACGGGCAGATTAATGACGTAGGAGCTTCAAAGAGAAGCCTCCACGCCTCTCCACCTCAACACCGTCAGATTAGACACGGACGCCCTCCCTCTTTCCTGTCTCCGTGCCCGGTATCAGCGCGTCTGCAGTGCAACCCCCTACGCACGCACGCACACACACACACACAAACACAAAGGCGTCCCTCCCTTCTTCCAACACAAACACAGCTTGGTCATGATATCACAAGGTGGCCGTTGTGGGAATTAGGAGAGCTTTCTTCTGCGGGACAACTTCTCCGCCCCCCCGTAGCCTTCTTCAAGGAGCAATGACACGGCCCTCTGCCTCGGGACATACATCACATTAGCGGGCCGTCACATGGAGGACACCGTGTCCAGGTGAATACCAGGTTTACGTTTCTCTGGCATAAAAAAAAGAAAAGGGGGAACGTGAGAGGTATTTTCAGAGCCAAGTATATCCACTTCAGAGAGAGAGAGAGAGAGAGAGAGAGAGAGAGACGTAGCGTGAAAAGAAGTCGAGAAAGATAATCATGAGATTCTAAACCACCACACAAGGCTGTAGTCAGGGAGCGGTGTCTCACTGCGCAGGAGAACACCCGACACGCCGAATGCGACACGGGATGGAGTGTGACTCCTCGGGCACCACAAGGGTTAAGAATCTGCCCACGCGGATGAATGCTCCGCTCTGCTTTGGTGAAAATGGGAGCAGAGAGGGTCTTTCTGCAGCCAAAGTCATCTATGGGATTCTTTGTTTTGCTCCATCAGGACTTTTTTTTTTTTCTCCTCCTGCCAACCCCCCCCTCCCTCCCTTCCATCTTTCTCCTCGTCCGTGCAATTTCCTGCAACCCTTCTTTCCCTCCCTTTCTCACTCTTCCACCTCTAACCCGCTCTGGAGGTGTCAGGTTTCTACAGCTGGTCCACATTAGCGCCCCCCCCGCCCCATCTCACACACACCCTTCCCTCCCTCACTCTCTCTCTCTCTCTCTCTGCACCCCTTTTCTCCTGCGTCCTCTCTCCCTCCTCCTCTACCTCATGCTGACCTCTGCCTGTCCTGGCTGGCCGGCAGTGGGGGTTTCAATGAGCAGTAACTCGTGTAAATGTCTCCCACGTCTTTCATTTCTAATTCCTACGTCTCGAGCTCCATGCTCTCTCGTTCTCCTCTCACCTCCAATCTGCAATTCCCCCTTTTCTTTTGTGCTAAATCTCTTTCCCTACCTCTCCACCTCCTCCTCCTCCTCCTCCTCCTCCTCCTCATCCAGCCACCCATTCTGGCCTCGGCAACGGTTAATAACTTCATCATGCTCTTCCCCCTGCGGCCATCCCAGAGAAACCGTGTGAGAGTTGTGGGAGAGCATAAACGGGCTCAGATTTCAATTCCTGGATCATTCCCTGGCTTGATTAGAGCATAGGTGGTCTATTCGGTGTACTGTAGTCCTGTGTGTGTGCAGAACATGTTACCGCTGGCTTTTTTTTTTGCCAATTCAATGCACGGCTATGTGGTTGAAATCTTAGCTGAGAGCTGCCTGGTGGATTATTTTGAGAAGAAAAAATAAAAGCCAGACGTCTGGCACCAATAGAGCGACACAGTATTTCTTAATCCAGGTCACGGGATTTAAGATTTGAAACTGCAGTGTTGGGCCGGTCCATACACATTAAATCACTGCCATTGCCACAGATGTGGACGTAAAAAGACGAGGTTTACAACAATGCACTGCGTTACTCATGACAGCGGGCTCTTCATACGCATTCATCCCCTGGATGAATCGGGTGAGCGTTGCCAGTCATATCGGACCCAGGAGTGACGCAGACGGCACCACCTTGAACCTCGGAGGTGAGCCTCAGCCGGGAGCTCCAGAGAGCGGGTTGCGCGCGTTGGAATACATCTCAGAAGGGGGTGGGGGGGCAAACAGCATGTGACCTTATCAGCGAAGAATGCCTCAACACCATTTATTCGCTGCTACTGGTGTACACTGGAAAGAGGAGTTTTTAGAGGCACTGGTGCTGTACGCATTGAAATACTAGAGTTAGAGGAAATAAAGGGATCCCTGTGGATCAGCAGGCTCGTCTTCACCGCCTTTCAATGTCACTCGCGGTTTACATTTTGTAAATTACTGACAGAAATGCTAAAAGCTCTCCTTAAAAAAAAATGCCTCAACCGCATGAAGGAAAAGTCCCTCGAAATTCAGACGTGATTTGTCCCATCGCAGATCCGTCTCAGTGTAAATGCAGTGTGTGGAAAGGTCTGCAATGGAAACCTATACATCAGCCAGAGCCACAGAGGAAAAGAGGCCGGGTCTACGTGGGTAAATAAAATAGAAAAACACTTAAGATGTACACTCACCGGCCACTTTATTAGGTACCCCATGCTAGTAACGGGTTGGACCCCCTTTTGCCTTCAGAACTGCCTCAATTCTTCGTGGCATAGATTCAACAAGGTGCTGGAAGCATTCCTCAGGGAGTTTGGTCCATATTGACATGATGGCATCACACAGTTGCCGCAGATTTGTCGGCTGCACATCCATGATGCGAATCTCCCGTTCCACCACATCCCAAAGATGCTCTATTGGATTGAGATCTGGTGATTGTGGAGGCCATTTGAGTACAGCGAACTCATTGTCATGTTCAAGAAACCAGTCTGAGATGATTCCAGCTTTATGACATGGCGCATTATCCTGCTGAAAGTAGCCATCAGAAGTTGGGTACATTGTGGTCATAAAGGGATGGAGATGGTCAGCAACAATACTCAGGTAGGCTGTGGCGTTGCAACGATGCTCAATTGGTACCAAGGGGCCCAAAGAGTGCCAAGAAAATATTCCCCACACCATGACACCACCACCACCAGCCTGAACCGTTGATACAAGGCAGGATGGATCCATGCTTTCATGTTGTAGACGCCAAATTCTGACCCTACCATCCAAATGTCGCAGCAGAAATCGAGACTCATCAGACCAGGCAACGTTTTTCCAATCTTCTATTGTCCAATTTCGATGAGCTTGTGCAAATTGTAGCCTCAGTTTCCTGTTCTTAGCTGAAAGGAGTGGCACCCGGTGTGGTCTTCTGTAGCCCATCTGCCTCAAAGTTGGACGTACTGTGCGTTCAGAGATGCTCTTATGCCCACCTTGGTTGTAACGGGTGATTATTTGAGTCACTGTTGCCCTTCTATCAGCTCGAACCAGTCTGGCCATTCTCCTCTGACCTCTGGCATCAACAAGGCATTTCCGCCCACATAACTGCCGCTCACTGGATGTTTTTTCTTTTTCGGACCATTCTCTGTAAACCCTAGAGATGGTTGTGCGTGAAAATCCCAGTAGATTAGCAGTTTCTGAAATACTCAGACCAGCCCTTCTGGCACCAACAATCATGCCACGTTCAAAGTCACTCAAATCACCTTTCTTCCCCATACTGATGCTCGGTTTGAACTGCAGGAGATTGTCTTGACAATGTCTACATGCCTAAATGCACTGAGTTGCTGCCATGTGATTGGCTGCTTAGAAATTAAGTGTTAACGAGCAGTTGGACAGGTGTACCTAATAAAGTGGCCGGTGAGTGTAGATATAATGTAGGTCCGATTATGAGTTATATTCAGGCGGGATGGAAACTATGAATCCGCTACTCACAATCGTTAGCAGCCATGTCGTTTTAGTGGTTTGTTCTTTTGGCACCCTCCACTTGGTAGCATAGTTTTTATTTTTTTATAGCGGAGGCAGTAGAAATAACATTAGAGGCGGGCAGGGCCGGTGCGAAAGCAATGTTAGAAGTTGCGCAGAAAGAAAGACAGGGAGAGAAGAATGAAGTAAAGAAAGCGAGTAAAAGCTAGGAGAAGTAATGAGAGAGCGAGATGTTCAGAGAGAAAGAGAAGCAGCCAGACCTAAAAGCACACAGAATAAAAGTAGAGCAGAACGGGGTGGAGTCCAAACCAGGGACATGCGGTGAAAGGACTCATCGGAGTGGATGCGGTACACAGCAAAGGAACCTTCTCCCTCAGCGCGCCGCTCTACGTTGTTCTGTCATTATCCAGCTTCTGCAGTTGTTTCATGTGGAATCTCCAAATGAAAGACTGTAACAAATGGCTCCCTACGCCACATAAGTTGATTAAACTTTGAATCAACTGAATAGCAAATGTAATGTGTTTCATGGAAAAATAACTAAAAACAAGCGATGATTGTTGTTCTACTGAGCTGGTTCTTCTCTGTAAGTAACCAAGTGATGATGGGCTAAAACTCCTCTATATCCTGCACACGGGCCGTGGGACTTATGACTAAACTGAGGGGCTTTCGACCCCTCAGCGTCTCTGTCCATGTGTGACGGAGAGCCACTTGTCACCTCACTGTGTGCGGGTTTATGGTCTGGTCGCCACATTCCCCGCCGGTCTGTAAAGGCTTCCTCTCTCGACTCTCGAGACTCTCCCGGTGCTCCTCCGCCCGTTTGTGGGTGTTACGGTGCACTTTGTTTGTTTTGGGGGTAGCGGAAAATTGTGAGTACCATTTTTCACAGGTTGAACAATTGATGAACATTCGATTTCTACAATCTCCTTGTTTTGTTCCTCAAACATACACTCAATTAGGAACCCGATGCGATCGAAGGGCTAGTCGGCATCTTTCAGGTGCTTTGACCTACAAAAGATGGGGGCACACTAACAGTAAATAGATACAAGTATACCAGCACTTGAGGTAAGTAGTGTCCTGTTGTGGGCAGGAGCTGCACTAAAATCTATTTTAGCCATCTGAAAATAAGCCTCATCAGCTCAAGGGTATGACATGTTTAGAATACTGTCATTGTTATCTGTTGGGAAACATCTGTGCTCTCTTCAAAGGCCACAAGGCTCCAATGAGAATAAAATCCCTTTAACTTAATTTCAGAGCTCTCTGTGCCATCATGTGAACTTACCCCAGGCTCAAGGTGCCTCTAAGACACACATAAACACACAGACACTCAGACAGGTCCTGCGGAAAAGCCATACACAAAGAAAACTCTTATCCTTGTGGTGCCTACAGCAAATCTACAGCGGCGTGTGAAGGAGATAAGTCTTTGCAGAGTAAAAGCGGCAAATCACAGCCGTGGGTTCCGGTGTCCTACTCTCTCTTTTGTTGACTTTAGTCGGGATCATATGCCTTACCCACTTCAAACCTGAGTGTGCGTGGGGTATGCCTGTGTGTGTGTGTGTGTGTGGGGGGGGGGGGGGTTGTGCCTTGGGAGGAGCGAGAGCGTGGTGTGCAGCGGAGCGGGCTTAACTTTTTAACCAAAACACACACGTCTGAGAGGTGACGAGGCAACAACGGCCGGAAGGAAAAAAGATCCTCAACAAAGCTCTGCAAACACACAAAGGAGAGATGAAGCAGGTATCGCAATAATAAACATGAGAGGGTAACAGGGTTGTGGGGGGGGAAGGGTCGAGAAGGTCGGGGGGGGGTTGTGTCCAGAGGCTTCTAAATCCCTAAAGCAAAGGGAGGGACAGAAGCATGGATGGATGAGTGACAGTTTGATGAAGGAGGCGTAGCGAGAAGAAAATTACACTCCTTTCTGTCCACCACCCCCCCCCCCCCCCTCCCCCCTTCAGTCCCCCCCACCCCCGCATTGCACAGGTCGCTCTCTCATCTAGTAAGGAGTTGTGCTCCGAGGTATTCCTCCTCGGGTTACCTGGAAAAAGAGACATCCTCTTTTCTCTTCCTGCGTCTGCCCCGACGGGCAAATTCTACCTGTCAGATCAAACAGGCAGCAGGTCTACGCAACGCAGGCACTCTCAACCCTCAACAACAACAACAAAAAAACTTTTTTTATTAAACGTCAAGCCAGAACAGGGACTGCGAGGGAGAAAGAGAGTGAGAAAAAAAAAGAAAAACAAGGGGCCATGGAGAGGGAAGGAGAGTTAATCAGTTTGCACCATGAGCCCAACAGCGGACAAAGAGATCTTGTTCTGGAGGAAAAACAGGGTTTCCAAACTTAATGTGCCTCACTCTCACTCGGACTTCTCAGGTATTAAGTCCCTGAACAAGGCTCCACATGTCGGGCTGCGATCACGTTAAATAAGGCCGATGACACTTTACAGAAGGCGAAGCTGAAAAAACAAACAAACAAAACGAAAAGGCGGTGACATGTTGCCGCGTGATGGGAGAAGACATGTAAATGAGATCATTTTGTGTCTGCTAATTTAAGTAAATCTTAGTAACGCATGTAGTGCGTTACAGACGCTTTCTCTAAATGTATTTCATTTCTACGTTGACACATTCCGTTAAATAACCTTGACCTCGGACGTTGCTGCCATCTTCCCGTGGCGGCTGTTCTCTACCGACCTCGCCCACTTTTTGGGGCTTTACTGTCGGCGCTCTCCTCCGCGGCAGCCATGATTCCACGTGACCGCGTCCGTGGCCTTCGTTCATTCCCCTACCAGAAAGGCGCTGCGTATCCCTTCAGCAATGACGAAAGGTCACAAAAGGCTCACCCATCAGGCTGGTGACACGCACAAATCCACACAGAGACACGCTCAGTACACACACACACACACACACACACACACGCCTTTACCTCACACAACCGAGCGCGGTGGCTTGCGGGGCCACCGGTTAGACGGCTTTCCCGCACCCTGTCCTGCCAGGCAGCCAGGTCGACCTCTCCCATGCACTGAGCGACTCTCACAAAATGATTCACGTCCAAAACGGAGACGCCCCAGCGCCATCTGCAGCGCCAGCTATCGTCTTTCCCCCCCCCCTCTGTTTCAAATGTAAACATCTCTTATGTCCTAAAAAAGGACATTAGAGATGTAAAACCGACCCGTGTGAAGTTCATTTGTACGTTTTTCCAGTTGCACAGAAGCAGATTGTGTTGCAAAAGCGTTGATGACGCACATCAACCAATAACAGCTGTATTAATGAAGGAACATTCTTTTTCCTTAGTTTTCCTCAATTTTTTACAAAGGGAAATGGCGCTCTTCCTTCCCGCTCCCAGCGTTAAAAAAAAAAAAGCAGGTTAATCGTTGACTTGGAAATCTGTAAAATACCTTAAGAAATAAATGTCACTGTCCCACAGTGGTCGGCAGTGAAAACTAATTAACAGTTTAATTACACTGTCACTCCCGGTGTGACCCCGGGTGTGAGCCCTGTGACGTCATCAGGCGGGTCCGAGCCAAAAGGGCCAGAGTAACTGTTGACTTACAGCCGGCTGCCTTTAATACGAGGAGGACACTAATAAACACATAATTTAATTTGAACACAATGAGTCTTTTCATCCGCTGCACAGAGGGCCATGCAGACCAGACAAGGGCAAGGCCGTGCGTTGGTGTGAGCGTGTGTGTGTGTGTGTGTGTAGTTCATGTTTACTTGTGAACAAAAAATGGACTGGCCAGTTAATCAGTCTAACAGCAGGCCTGCGCTCTGTCAGCTGACTGAGTAGAGAGACTCTTCTCTGTATGTCTTCAGGGCAAAAGGCCACCCTGCTGTTTATTATCAGCAATATCATCATTTCATTCATATCAAAATAAACTAAGACCTCAGGAATGGAGACAGCAAGGCTGAGAAAGAGGGCCAGGAAATACCACACTTATTAGTTAGCGCACAGCTTCTAACAAATGCAATCTCGTTATTTAGCATTTAAAATTGTAAATAAAGATTGTGGTGATGTGTACCTCAGAAGTGAACAGTCACCCTCTCTCTCTTCCTCTGTGTGTGTGTGTTAAAACACAAGCCTCTCCGTTTTGATTGTTGACACAGCCGTGCCTCTTTGTGCATGTTTGTGCACCACGCCAGCGCGCTCCACTGACCAGCTCGCAGCCACCGCTCATATGCGGCGGTTGAAAATCCTAACCACAATATTGCAATAACTGTCTGAAAGATTAGGCCTTGATTTTTTTTTTTGCCGCACGGGGGCCGCGCAGAGGCGATGAGCCGGCTTGCACCTGCAGCTATCTGACCTTCAATTAGACGCGGAATGTCAAGCACTGATTAAGGAACGTTGCGTTATGCTTCCCTTTTGCGTCAAGAGCGTTGAAATTCCAAAAGCGGTGGGAACAGACGCGCAGTGCGATTCACATCGCATTTGATGAAACACGAGCAGCTTCATGAACCAGCTCCGGTGCGTTCTCAGTGGGACTTTGGCTCGGGAGCGGCAATGTAATTAAGAAGATAGAAGGAGTCTTAATTACAAACCGGGCTAAGCCGCCGGAGAGCGGAAGACAGAAATCACACAGGCCACCGCTCTCCTTCTCACTGCGGTACGTTTCCCCTTAATGACCTGATTTCACCGCCGACTCGCAGGTTGTTTCAAGTTACCGTAACAACACGCCATGCTCCAACAAGAAGAAAAAAAAAGGGGCGCACTAATGAACAGACGGGTAGCCTACGTGTCTTTTTTGATAAAATGACCACGTTTTAGATCGTTTTTTTTCTTCTCATCTATCGGACAGATACTTTCTCACGTAACAGAGGTGTCTCGTCATCGTCTCGGCATCCCGCAGGAACAACAAATCAGCAGGCAGTCAAATGTTGGCAACACCCCGAGCTATTAATTCTAGAGCAACAAGAGAGCATGTAACAAAACCCCCTGAAATGTCCTAAATAGCATCTTGGAGGTGGAAATGTGTGTATTGGTATTGTTCCCAGTACTGGTGTACTTTGTCAGACAGAGCAGTCTTTTATTCTCCCTTCCGTGCCTGAGCCAAACCTCAGGCCGGGTTGATCGAAAAAAAATCCTATTTCTGTTTCACATCCAAGCCCCCCCCCCCATTTCGTTCGAGTGTTGGTGACAGTACGAGTTCAGCTGAAGTGCCGGCGTGTTCGGTCCCAGGTGACCTTACCTGCAGTACTCGGTGCCATTGCTGAAGGTCAGACATGTCGCGTTGTTGACACAAGGCGCCTTATCATCCATACATTGTAGAGCTGCAAGAGACAAGGGAAGAGTTATGAGAGCGGGAAACCAGAGGGGTGCTTGATATGCTCAACACTTCTCATATTGGCAATATTCTAAACTTGACCATTTAATGCTGAGGCAAATCTAAGCACTCACACGCGTTTAGATGCTATACCTGAAATCGGACTGCGGTCGTAGGGCGGCCGGATGGGACGGACGCAAATTAAACCGAACGGCAACGACAACAAAGCACAACTGTCTACCCGCCAATGAAACACTTGCAGGCACGGCGTGCCGGCCCGACATCGAGTGCGGTGTCCTCAGTTCTCAATGAAGGAAACTGCTGTTTGTTAAGTGAGTGTCTTTGTGAGATAAATTAGAAACACCATAAATCACTGTGTCAATATTGCTATTTTAACTTTATTTTTTAATTATTGTTTCAGCCTCACATGTCGATAAAGCCCCTCCCGGGCCGAACGGCACTCTGTGTGCAAGACTGTGCGGTTAGGTCAGCTGATTTCAAAGAAACGCCAACAATGTTCACCAGTCATTGCATTACAGGAAGTGCGCTGAGCGATGTTACTTCGTGCGACTCTATTAATCACGTTGTCACTCGAGCGGAGGGGCATTTGTGGAGACACCAACTATTCTTTAAACTTCTTCTTTAACTTTAAATTATTTTGTGGTGCATTTTTCCGCGACTGCGAAGCGGTCCAGTGAGAGAGCGAGGGCAGAGAATATATCGCCTTGGACCTGGGCTGACAGGCATAGTCCATTAGACACGGGGATTCCGTACATAAACCACTGTGAAATTCATAATTCCAACGAGCACGCACACGGGCTGCTGCCTCAATGAGCCCAACCGCACAGTCGGCCAGTCTATTGAAGCATGAGTCGAAGGGTGCATACACAACATCAAAAACGCAGACAGACAGAAATCCACTCCAAAGTGCGGTTTGACTCGTGACGGAGTGGAACTTTCGCTTTTGGTTTTGATCACGGTCAAAAATGATATTCAAAAACATATTTCCGCTGCTAGTGAATAAATCACAAAGGGGACATAATTAGACGACTGAGTAGGTTGCGTAAATCTTGGCATTTTAGCAACAGACAATGGCAAAATCAGGACCAAAAAGAAAAAAAAAACAAGAGTGATGCCAGGGGGAAAGGAGGACCAATGCATAAGGCAGAGGGATCGAAATCATAAATGCATGACAGCCCAGACCGGAAACAGAGACTGATTCACCGACTGGTTTGACGAGCTTCCCATGCACGCTGTCGTCATGCCGTACACAATGATCTTACCAGATTTGGGACGGCCGCCTGCTATTGCGCAATTTTGAAAAACACACACACACACACACACAGACAGAGTACCCCGGGAATCAGTCTTCTCTCTAAAAGTTAAACAAAGCAGAGCGATTCCCACACCTTGACATTTCCAAAGCGGCGTGCCGCGATACATGCTCATACCAACAGCATTGCATCCTCTCCACCTGGCTGTTCTCACACTTCACTATCAACAGGAGATCTATCAGGAATGGCAGCCTTGATAAGGCCCTTAATAGACAAAGCCAACACTGACGCTACAGGCGGACGTGTGAGCCGAGGACCAGCACACGGATAGTGGACCCACTGAGAGCCAATGATTTGGACCATTCTTGATCAAATGCCCACTTTGATTTATTTTTTTATACTCCGCACCACTGCGTCGTTCTGCTTGCGTTTGTTTATGAGAGTGTCAAACTAAAGGGAGACGAGAGGAGTTAAGTGGAGAACAAAAAGCAACACAAAAGCAAGAGATTTACAAGGTCTGCAGTCTGGAGGGACTGGGAGGAGAGACGTGTGTTTCCTGCTGGTGAAAGATGTATCTGAAAAGATGCCATATTGTGCATGAAAAATGAGAGTTTTAAACACAGATGTGGAGGTGCTTTTCTCAAACTTTCGTCAGTGAATTCAACGTTATAACACTAACGTGATCTGTCTTGCACTAAAAAAAAAGTTCTTCTCAGGCTACTTACTAAAAAAAATGTTAACAAAGATGAGACGCTCTGCTGGGAGTTTCAGTATGCAGATGTGGCAATGGAAGAACGTGTTTCTATGTGGGGCTGCATGGAAACATTCGAGAGGTCATCCAAGTCGTAGCAGATCCAGATCCAGATTCACGTTTATCATAACAATTCTCTTATAAATTACATCTTTTACATACACATTTCAAACTAGTGTCTGGGCAAAATGGACACAAAACACACAAAAAAAAGCTGTCATGCAGAGCAGTTTTCTATAAGTGAGGTGAGAGGTTGGAGCACGGTGAGAGAGGACGCCACGGGTGCTAAAGGTGGGGGTGGGTGCAACACGTATGTTTCCATTCAGCAGTTTTTTTAACAAAAAAAAAAAAATTAACAAAGCCAAAAAGGCCCAAAGCTAAATATAACAGAAGATGTTTAACCACAAAGTCCCCGTTTGGATTCCAGACAGGGGGGGGGGGGGGGGGGGGGGGTGTTATAAGTCTATCAACGCATCAGCAGACAGCAGGCCCGAAAGCCACAGAACAATGATCAGAGGACACTTCTTCAAGAAGGAACATAGCCATTTTAAATATATGTATATACACGATACATATATACAGATACTAATATACAGGGATATTAAGAAGGAATGATGATCTGTGATCTATTTTAAATACCTCTGAGCAGCTTTTAGTACATCTCATAAAATGATAATGATAGAAGTCATACATAAAAATAAAAAACTTGTACTTCCTTTGCATTTCCATTAGTGTCAATGGCCATTTGCTCCCTTTATTCAGCAAACATAGAGAAATGAGTTATAGAAGTTAGCGCGGGTTTTGGGACACTCAAGTTACAAAAATGTATTAGCAAAGCTAATTTGTGGTCGATGAAAAAACTCGCCTCTATACTGTAAACAAATTTATGTTCTGCTAAATATATGACATTGTTATTGTGACGGCGTTGGCATGTTGAAAGCAGACGTTAGTGCGGCTGTAGACTCATGGTTTTGTTTCATGATTATTTAAACGACTCTTGGGCATAATTATTGTTTCCTTTTCATTTAGCCATTACTACAAATGTTTATTGAGCTGTCAAACAGCGAAGAACAGCAACTACTTTGATATAACCAACTCTCTCTTTTTTATTTACTCTGTATTTGAATGTGAGGATCTTTTTAAAAAAAAACGGAAAACACAAATCTGTTACTGTGTCGACAGACAGAGAGAGTCAGGTTGTATGTTCCCGGCCGGCATCACGCCGGTTCCTCCCTCAGCACCCGCCGATGCTTTGTCACCGACACCGTGGCGCGTCCCGAGAGAGGGGTCGAGCCGTGTCATGAGGAGAAGGAGGATGAGAAAAAGAAAAGGCTGCGGTAGACGTAGGAGGGTGGGGCCCCCCGTGTGGGGGGCGGGGGGGCAGTGATGGAGGGAGAGATGGGGCTTTGGAGCTAATAGCTGAGGATTGAGACGGGGAAGTAATTACCAACCTACAGACAAAGGCTAACACACGAATGGGAGTCCCTGAGCCCTGGCACACATCCACACGGCGGAGGGCAGGAAGTCGTTCGCGCTGAGTGAGGAAGTGACCCTGTTTCCTGGAATTGCCGTACAGGCCTCTATATCCAGCAGGCCAAGCAGTGACAGCAATGAAATACCCATAGCTCAGCGTGGAAGGAGGGGAACGATGCTCAGATCCAGACTTCTTACCCCTGAGGGGAGCTTTGCCGGCCCACACATACTTTAGACAAACAGAACGGGTGGGTTTTAAGGCTTTAGTCGCCCGGGTCAATTTAGAAGAAGTCAGAATACTGTCTGAAACAGTTGACAGCAAAGACGTGTGATTACAAAGATGGTCTCAGGTTGATCTACTGGATTATTATCGGAGGCGAATCAAAACGTTTTTAAAATGCGATAGTAGGTGCATTAAACCCGATCCGTTTCCGATCCTTTGTTCCCTGCGACCCGGTGCAATCTGGGTGAAGCAACTGTCAGAGACAGAGTGACTAATGACTCGCCGACAGGCCGAGGCATCGGATGTTTTTTTATACTTCAAGGAGTAGCAAACTCCCTTGTTGGATAACTGCAGAACGATAGAGAGCTCTTTCTGCTAAGGATTAGGCAACCGACAGGTTCTTAAATATCATCGTTTGGGTTTGAAATGAAGGCTTTCTGGCAGAAAGCGCTGGCTCTGGTGAGTGTAACGTTGGCTAGCGTGTGAACAAACGCCAGCCCAGGCTCACAGAAATTCACGAGTGAATCGCATGAAAGTTCATCAAAAGCTAGACTGGAGACAGAGTTGCTGAAAGTGAAAGCACGACGGAGAGCAAATGAGACTGAGACTGCCCCAGTAATTATCCCCCTAACCTCCCAAATGAGACGAGACGGTCGCCTCGCTGTCGTAATTACTGGGAGAAGTTGGGAGAGTCTCATCTGAATGTGCTGGCATGCTGGCTCTGTGTGTGTGTGTGTGTGTGTGTGTGTGTGTGTCAGACAGAAGACAGAAATGGGGAGAGTAGAACAGACAATACCAATGCAGGGACTTTCCCTTGGTCGAATAATGAAACACACATAGTACAACGACTAACTTCCTTTCAGGTCTAAAGAAATATGATTTATTATTCATTCATGTACCAGAATTGAAACGCCATTAACCATGGCCAAGCTCTACCTCGAAATGAGAATTATTTTCTCATATACATGGTTTGCCTTTCTTCTGACAAAATGTAGATTCTTTCAAGGCTCACGGAGAGCAGAGATTCATAGAAAACAGCCTCACCAAAGCTAACATTTTTTGTCTGGAAAATCTTAAATGTCAAACTGCGTGGCCCTTTGCTCCGCCCGTCTCCAGGATTACGGGGCTGCGTTGACCAAGGAATGCAGGTCGCAGTAATTCCCAGTTAATTTGCTAACCTGTTCAACAGTGCAGACACGATGGCTCTGTAATCCCCTCGACCTTCACAGCCACAAGCACCACCTCCTATAGAAACAGGGCAGGTGGTTCACGCAGGGCATGTACCGAACTTCACTCACACTTTGACTGGTATTTATTCAGTGCAGGAGGATCAAAGTCAAAAAGGAGAGAAAACTGGTGGAGCCGGCTCTGCTGCTCGGTTAGCACAGCCAACCAAAATGGCAACGCAGGCCATTGACTGTGACTTCCACTCTGTCTGACATGCATTTCAACGCCAAGACCGTACGGGTAGGTCTTCAAGTTTAAGTCAAATCCAAACCAATACACGCTGCGTGGACAAATGCATCTGGAGCTTGTGTGTCAGTGACACACACCCACGTCCATGCACTGACTCATTCAGGCAGGCACGTTACTACTCACTCTCGACGCAACCAACATGTGCCGGAGCGACCCACGGTTGGAGGCCCGGCTGTTGGACTAAACTACCAATCAAAAAGGGTGGAGAAGACCGAACTGAATATAACCTGAAACGCGAGCACAGGCGCTACGGCTGAATGATCGTGCTGAGGTTACAGCTAACCGATGTGAGATAAGATGACAAAGACACAATAATACAACAGCCACAAGGCAGTGGGATGAGCTGGTGGTCAGTAAATAACGCAATAGTGTGGGCGACTCAATAAATATCTTTGTCTTCACGCAACATGCCGAAGCACATGGCGAAGCATGGTGCAGATAAATCACATTTCACACCCGTCCCCCAGCTTGGGTCAAATGCAAGTAAACCATGGGCGGCACAATTGCTGCCCTTTGTCGGTTCATATTCACAGAGCGGCACATGCACCAACACACGCGCAAATGGATATGCACACTCGTGTCAGCTGTCTGCCGTTTGCACCGGGCAAATATGTGCGACGATCCGCCTGCCCACGCCATAGGGGCAACGCTATGTCGCTTGCCGCAATGATGGCACCTACGCTCCGTCAAGATCCAGAAAGACAATCAACTACGACACTGTGCGGCACACAGTTCCCTCATCACCACCGAGGGGCTTTTACAGACCTGAAATTATGATTGAATAGCAAATAAAGCATGTGTTCTTTTTGAGAAAGAAGACTTTAGCAACGTGTCTCGTACAGCAAAGCAAACCACGGAAACTTGATGCCAAATGCCAACGTCTCTGGTAGTTTAAGAATGTGCCCCAAAACACCTTTTTCAGTCAGAGTTTAGTGACATTGAGCAAAAAGAAAAAGACAGAGACACTGTGATGTCCTTTGGACAATAAAAGCCAGAGGTTGAGTTATGGCTTTCTGCCGGTTGCACCGGGTCACATTCAATGTCTTTTGGGTTCTTCACAGTCAATGTGTTTGTACGCCCTGTGGCATTTAGAAGAATAATGCATGATCAGATAATCAAAGCCACAGGAGTGTGGTCAAACTGCTCCTTCGATGTCCTCGGTGACGTGTGTTGTTGTGTATAGTTGAAAAGGAGAAAAATATTTTTTTTTATGTTCAGCTGTTTGCAGATCCTACAAAAACAGTGACATTTTTTACAGTTTTGTTAGCAATATTCATCAATCGTAAATACAAATAATTGTAAACTGGAGGTAGAGAATGCAGGCCACAGGTGGCTGTTGCATTTTGGGTAAGTCTCAAACCATCGTTATGTCATTAAGGTAAACAACACCTTATTCAGTGCCATCCTGTCAAAATAAACCATTTGCGCTTTTCACACATCACAAGCTGTGATCACAGTGGCTCATACAGCGCAGTGTTCCAACTATTTGGATGTTCAGCTTTAAGCTTTAAGCTTTGTTTATAGTCACGCGGGGCGCTGTGGCGCGGGCCTCCGCAGATGGTGCGAGCCTTGTCAGACGGCGCTCGGGCCATGAGCACGCAAAAAAGGCGTTACTGTTCATGCGCTGTTCGTCGCCGTATCCTCCAAGAAACCAACAAAGTCCACTGCAAAGAAGGAAGGAGTCCACGAATGATACCTGCAAAACTAAAGGAACAGTAAATAACTTTAACTCATACCTTGTATGTATGGGCATACTTCATCACCTCTATAGAATCACTGCATTGAAAGATGTTGAAAATGCAAAGTATTTGTGACATCCCTGAGTGAAAGCTCCTGTGCGTGCAGCGGACACCAAGTGACGGACACTAAGAGGTGCACCTCAAAGCGGTTCGCCTTCGCGCCCGACGCAAAAGCCGCGAGGACCTAATTTTCTGGCGAAAGTGCCGCCGTCGCTACGGCAACCACAAAGCAAACATTAGTGGAACAAAGGATGAATAAGTATAGAAAAGAGGGAAAGAAAAATAAAATCATGGTGCATATAGTATGTGTGTGGCGGTGTGTGTGTGTGTGTGTGTGTGAGAGAGAGGCTAAGCAGAGAGGGAGGGAGGAATGTCAAACACCAACAACATTCCACTGCCTCTCCTTGCACTGCCTGCAGCACTTTTTCATTGTCTTTTCTTCTTTTGTGTAACTTCTCTGTTCACAAGTCACCGATAGTCCGTGAAAAAAAAAACGTGAGAAAGAATAGCAAGCTGCATGCATGTTTCTACTCTGAGCTAAAAAGGCAAAAAGAGAGCAAGATGGGAGATGAACACATTTTCCCTGCTGTGGCACCATTACATAAAGGCTTAAAAGGCTGCACATTTCTCTGAGTCGAAAAATCCGTGGGAATGAAAGTCATGGCAGAGATCTAATTAGCAAGGTACACTCAAAATGAAGTTTTCAACATTGCATTCGCTAGAGTACTGGTCCCGAAGAAATCAATAATGTTATCTTAATCAGAAAAACTGTACAATGTCCATGCACCTGTGTATTGAGAAGCACAGGTTTAGAACAAGCATTACTATGATTAATGCACACAAAAACGCACACACTGTGAGCTCCTTTATATTTTACAATGTTTGGTCTTTGCAATGTAATTTCAAAAGAACCTTTCACTCATCGAGTCTTTCCTAATCCACCAGCCTGTGTGCTCTAGGACCTGCTACCGGCCTCTTATCATTACAAAGCAATTAGTGCTTCATGAAGTACTTCACTAGAAACTCAGTTATCCACACATATGCTGTGGTAAACGCATTGAACACCTGAGTTGAGTGATTAGGACAATTTCTTCTATCCTACTTTTTCTTTAAATATCACATTTATTTCCCAATTCCCGAAACACACACGTGTGCTCTGCTTCATTGCCGTCAGCTCCCTTTAATTCTAAACATGACCATGTGTCCATTTTGAATTATTTATCCTGCTCTCGCTGCTCAACATCTGGGCAGCGGTGCGGCTCGGCTCCCACGGAGCCCCTCAGCAGCGGGAATCTCACGGCCTAAACCAGACCCCTAACCCTTTCGAAACGGGACGTGTGGCGATGTGCTGTGAGAGGTCGCCGGTAAAACGTAATGGGTGACACGAGAGCAAAACGCGTAGAAAAAAAGGGTGCGACGTCAGTAACGTAAAGTCAGCTAGCGTGTGTTAACTTTAAGCTAACGTCAACGTACCGTCGGCAGCGGAGGCGACGCGCTCGCGACATAAAACGCTCGCGGTAAATGCTTTTTATACATAACTTAAGCCTTCAGTTATTGAGTACTTTCTGGCTTGAGTTTGGTTTTTACTTCTTTTTTCCCCCCAAAAAGTCACATTTTTTTTCTGCCATTAAAGTGACTCAACCGGCGTGCGCGTGGGGAGATGCTGTGTCCCGCAGATGCGCGAGCCAACACGAACGAAATAACAGCGCAGTTTTTGTTTTGTTTTTAACTACTTACCTGAAGAGAGATGAATGAAAAAGAAGACGAAGACTAGTGATTTGCCCGAGGAGAAACCGGGGATCTGCTCCATTTTTTCTGTAAAATCCACATAAGGTCGCCAGCACGAAGTGGAGTTGTCTCCCGGGGACGTTTTCAGTTCTCAAAAAAAAAAAAAAAAAAAGAGTCTCGGCTGGAAACGGCTCTCGCGCAGTAAAAAATAAATAAACAAGAGAAAACTACTTGCGGCGCCCAAAATTACAACATTTTAGTATTTATAAAACATGTATTCCACAAGCCGTTACGTTAGAAAGAAAAAAAAACTCCTTTTAAAATACACAATTTGACTTGTGGGAGTCGCGCACGGTACCGGAGAAGTCTTCCACCTCTCTGCGCTCACCAGTCACTGCGAGCCAAGAAACGAAAACACGTATCCTTCCGCTGGAGTCAGAGGGGATCTAGAGACGGGGCTGAAAAGATGGTGAAAACGTACACGCCTCTCTCCAAATGCGAGTGTTTGACGCCGATGTAAGCGCGTTTGAATCACTCGGTGTGATCCGTCACGTTACAACGGGCAAAAGATGAAATAATAACTAAAGTTAAAGTATTCTGTCTCTGTGTCGCCACGGCGGAGGAATTTTTCTTCTTCTAATTTTTCTACTTCTCTGAGCCCGGTATGACTCAAAATTAACCCGTTCAACGATTTTTTTTTCTTCTTTTCTTCTTGTTTCCTCCCATGTTTTTCCCCAATATGCATTTGAAGTCCCACTCTTTACTCTTTTTTTTTTCTTTGTCAAGTGTCAATGTCTGTCTATGTGAAAGGATTCATTTGTGCAACTTTTTCCTCTTAAACAATGATTTCCAGTGACCTTGGAAACATTTAATCTGACGTGAGTTGGAATTCATCAACACGTGACTTTGTTTCTTTGAATCACGTCATCAATGAAATGATCTGCGGTGTTGAGGCAGGTTACCTGCGGGTTGTTCAGGTCGCTCACCACTTTCTCTGGTGCAGAAGGTTCAAGTTCTGCTGTAGAGATTCATCCAATACAAACAGGCAATGTGGGAATAATTAATATACTTTCACATTAAAAACATTACAACAAAAAAAATTCCAGGTCCAGCATGTCAAATATCCAAATGAGTTGTTTTGAGATTTTTTTTTAATTTTGTAACTGTTATTGGCTTAAAGATGTTACATTGCACTCTGAAACAGCCATGGCCCTGGAAATTGTTTGATATTTTCTCGATTAGCAGAGAAAGTCAGATTATTCAATGAAGTTGCTGCAGCCACAGTTGTCAACATCGTTGTTTCTTATTTTTGAGGACAGCGAGGTCGACTCGAACCCACAATTCTAAAACACGAGTGAAACTCAACACTGGCCTTCAAGCTCCCTCGCTCATGCACGGACGGACACACGCGCGCGCACACACACACACACACACACACACACACACACACACAAACACACTGGCTCTCTAAACTGTTAGTCCCAAAGTAATTATCCCATATCAGCCTGAGTGATCCAGGTGTAAATCACCGGCTCGTTGCAACAACAAGGCCACGTCTCATCCCAGTGATTTGTTTGTCTTTACACCCCGCTACAGAAACGTCGCGGAGCCTCCTGCCGCTGCGACAGGCCCCTTTTGTCCCCTATTCAACCCCGCTGAAAGGCCTGCGACCGGAGGGGAGCAAATTGATCTCCTCGGGGGTCCGGACTGACAATGCTTTTGTTGCTGTGGCCAATGTCAAGCTCTTGCTCTCCATTGCGTTGGTCGGGCGTCAGGTGCTGGCGCCACAACAAACGCCGCTCGGGCATTTGGTCACATGCTGTTTTTCTGTCGGTGAACCGGGTCTTCTTATCAATCTCTGAAACATGTAAATCCTTAAATGCTGAATAAAACCCTTTGATACGTTGGCCATGTGAGCCCCTCTGATTGTGTTGTATAAATCATATCAGAGGGGTTGCTCTTGGTCCGCGGTGTTGTTTTCTTAATGACGTCATTCCAGATGTGGGCCTTTGCGGAAGACGGGGCGAGGAAGGGCGTGGATCTGCCTCGTGAGTAGAAAACGCTGATTAGTTCCTCCTTTCCATCGGCGTCTACCGCAGAGGCCTGAAAATAAACAAAGTGTTGGGAAGGCCCCGTCTCGCTTCAAATCCCTTTGAACCACCTTTTTAATAAATACATCAACAACCTCAAATTCAATCTCTTGTTTCAACAAAAATATACCACACTAAACATGTGCTGGCAGCAAATACTGTCGGGAATCAAATGGTATCATTATCCGCCGTAGCTTTAATACGGCACGTTTTACATCCCCTTCAACATTTTTTTGGGGGGGGGTTCAGGTTTTGCTTTCACCGAGAAGTGATAAAAACTCTGGCCTCTGCCACGCCGGTCCGGCTGCTTTCATCGACGCTCTTCACACCGATCTCAGAGAGCTCATCAGCCTGGGCGTCTCCAGCTGTCAGCGCGTGGATTTATGCTGCAGAACACCGCGTTCACAGCGTGGATGTAAAGGGCAAACAGTAATGAGTGATTACACTAGAGGAGGGCACGGGTGTGTGCGCGCTCTCCTTAACCCATAAACACGCCATCTTCCCCCAGCTCGATAGCCATGGGAAACCTGAACCATTGCCTGTAATTCAAGGAGGGCTCAGGACCGGCCTTTACGTTCTGCGACGGCAGCGTGGGGTGCACATGCGATGCCTTTCTATAATTAGTGGCGGCAGCGGCCCCGTCCGCTTTTCTCAGAAGCGGCGGCCCATTCGACGGCACAAACAGACGCACAAAAAACCACAGGCAGTGTCGTGTACTTGGTCCCAATGCTTTTAATGCACAGTCGCTTAATGCGAAAGCAATTTTGGCATCGTGGCCCTTTTGCGGCACTGAGATCGGGGTGGAGTTAACACAAGTGCCAGACCAGCAGGCACTTTTGCCCCTCGCTATGCTGAGATGGACATTCATGGACGTCGGAGCCTCGGGGGTGACGTTTTCATTTGACCCCCCCCCCCCCCCCCCCGGGCCCTCCGAGCAGACGGCAGCCTCGGCTGTCTAACACCGTCTTTACTGGGTAAGCAGATATGGCACAGGAAGCGAAAGGGGTTATTTTTAGGGTTGATTATTGCCTCCTTTCTCAACTAACTGCTGTGAAAAGAGCAGCGTATAGATGTGCGTAATGGGAAGAGGTTGCAAACTAAATCTCGCCGGGGGGGGAGGGGGGGGGGGGGAGAAGTCGGGGGTTTCCGCTCAGCGGGCGCGACAAGTGGCGTCGTTCAAGAGCTACACCGCATCAATTTCAGATTTCCTTGACTCCACCATCGACAGTGAAGGTTTGGCCTCTGGAGCCACTGCAATCAAGATGAAAAGCCACATGGTGTGTAATCTACACCGCGATGCAGAGCTGATTTAAGGGTTGCCAAATATTTAATCACAATAAATCATTTTTCCTGTGTGAACTTGAAGTTATACGAGTCGAATGTCAACACCGGGGTAGATAGTGTCACACACTTTATAAAGAGCACACATTGGCGCTGAATCAGTGTAATCATTTACTTGGTGGGAAGTAAACATACCCTTTTTTTTTTTTTTTTTTTACAGGCCTCATTTTTTGGTCATTTGCTGCAATAATAGCCGCACATAAAACGTGTGATCTCAAAGTGTAATCTCGCTCACATCTCATTCACCACCCGTTTCGACTTAAGCCGGGGTTTGCGAAACCATCGGATTTATTGCCGAGCTGATGAATCAGCAGCGACGTTGCAAAAGACATCAGGAGTTGGTGCGCTGCAGCTTTTTGGACACATAGCAAGTAGCCTGCTGTTTGGGGAAAGCTGGGATTTTGTTTTTAAGTTCATGTGAGACTCCAAGATGCAGCCTGTGTGAGTGTGTGTGTGTTCGTGTTAACGTGTGCGTCGCGGCGTTCCATCGTGGTCAAAGGTGCGATGGCCCCATGTGACCGAGCGTGATGTGGGCAGAGACCTTCCGCCAGAGGGGGAGTTGGCACAGAGGTGAGGAAACAGGTGATGTAGAAAAGGTGTGAGGAGGAGGAGGAGGAGGAGGAGGAGGGATCTGTGTGTGTGTGTGTGTGAGTGACCTTTAGGGCTCTGCCAGGGCCAGGTGGAACCGGGAATGTGTGCTTGTGTGTGGACGGGATCCTCCCTCGGGCGCCCCCCCCCCCCTTCCCCGCCTGCCCACCGTCACCCCACACTAGCAGGCTATTTATATTGTGCTGTGGGAAAATAACGGTCCGGCCCGGTGTCATCTGGGTTGTGCGTGGTTTGCGCTCCACAGCCATGCACGCTCATGTCACCACGCCACGCTTCCCAGCTCCCGCGGCCACAACACAGGCGAATCCAGGACAAAGCAGAGCGTTATTAAGCGTCTTCCGTGCACACTTTGTGCAGAGGAGCACGTCGCCTCTCTGGAAACCGATGCCAACGTGATGCTTGGTGATTAGAAAACTGATTTTGAATACACAAAAATACACATACGCAAACACACACGATGCACTCATGCGTGCAAGGTTCGAATTTGAAAAGAGCAAACACTCCTCGGTGATCTAGAAATGTGCCGCATGGGGGAATACGGTGGCATCAGCGTGAAAACATGCATTGACCGATAGGGATTTTTATCACTCCTCACTGACTAAAATGTGTGAACTGGTATTCTGGTAGGAGTCACATTTTGGGCTCGCTGAGTCCTGCAGCTCGATTCAGTGAGGAAGTAACTCATTGTCGTCACCATGACTGTAACTCAATGTGTAAATCTTGGTTGCACAACCTAAACGCTGAACTACGTGGCAAACGAAATGTGACGGGGCACCGAACGGCCTTCACCAAAGTTGAGTTTTTTATCGCCACATGCGAGAAAAAACGAAAAGAAAAAAAGTCCCCCGGACTGGGAGCCATTGATTAAGTGAAGGGGGTTTAGTGCAGCACCTGACCTCTTCACGTAATCCACTGCTGATATTTGGTTTTGGGAAAGGTCTCAGTGGGGGGGCAAACGCAGTCCCGCTAACACCCCCGCCCCCCCAAGGTCGCCTCAACGTAAATACATTCGGAGACGCACGGATTTAAGCACACATGCAACGCGTCAAAACATAAAAACACAAAAATACTGACACGCACATTTGGAGCCGTGCCCTCCTCCCTGAGGCCCGGGGGGGGAGGGGGGGGGGGGGGGGGGGCGGGAGCAGTAGGTCAAACTAATGTGCCACGGTCAATGACGCCTGCCGCACTGACGGGACGACAACAGCCGGGAGAGGAGTGGTCCTGGTGAGGGATGAACAGAATTAAAAGAAATAAATACACGTAAAAATGACAATGGTGAATGTTTTCCATATTACGGTCCATTTCTGTTATCAGTACAATGTTTAATTAACAGATGAAAAAAATGTACTTCTTACAAGAAATGAATGCCAACATATTTTTGTGGGCTGATATGAATATATTTACAGTATTTCTCTGTCACAGAAACCGAGTTTGACTCATTTTGATTTAACGGTCACTTACTGTCGTGATTAGACAGTGTTTCGCTGTAAATTTGACTGACATATTTGTGTGGATTTGTGCTCGAATGCGCAAATGATTTGGCTTAAAACATGTGGATAAAGGACAGATAGCCGGGAATGCCCAAATGTTTAACAATTCAAAATGACCTGAATGAAGGAGATTCATAAAAATTAATAAAAAAATGTATAAAATCAATACCAAATGTAGACAATCTGAACTGTGACACATGCTCAATATGTGCGAAGGCCATTTTTCTCTGCACGTTTGCGTGTTTAACTCACACGCTGAAATCTATAGAGAGTGAGCGTGCACGCCGTATCTTCCAGGGTTAATTGCATCATAAATTCACAAGCTGCCAAAAGACAAAGGCATGGCTGGAATTCACACTTGATTCCTCACTTTCTCACGAAGCTCCGCACTGCGTGTGTCACATATCGCACGATTAATAAACCAACGATGTGATCTATTGGGAGGAATTGAGGGAGATGGATGGGAAGTGAGGAGAAAAGCTCGAGCGCTACGTCATGTGAAGAATATCAATCGGGACCTTTACAGGTGTCTTTTTGACCAGGTACCTTTACCTTTCCCTCCTCAACTCTCATTTCTTTCTTTTATTTTTTTTTTAGATCATAACGGTGTGGTGTTGCGCGGCTCATCTTCGATGAGGTCATAAAGAACACACGGCGTGCAGAGCAGGTCCAGGCCTGTGGAAAACACGCCACAGCCCCCCCCCCCCCCCCCCCCCACGCCCCCCATGTGAGAAGTTCCCTGTTCCCAGGACCCAGTGTGTGCGTTTGGGGGGCAATAACTCACCAGGTTCCCCCGACTTCCTCTTTCGGCCTTCTGCGTTTTATGACTCTCTCTCTCTCTCTCTCTCTCTCCTCTGCCGTACAGCTGCTGTCTCCGCAGCTTCCCCGCGCTCTGATTGGACCAGACGGGAGTTTGAGGGAAGAGGATGAAAGGAAGGAGACGGGGGAAGCAGCTGGAATGAGGTGGGAAAGCTGGTTTGATATGCAATGGTACTCACGTTCCTTATCACGGCCATTTACAGGTGATCGATGGACGCCACTTCCTTTTTTTGTGGAGCACGTGTACCTTTGAATAAAAAAAAAAGACTAAAATATTTCAACCACTCTAAGGTGTACTGCTTGCACAACGGATTTATCGCAATCACTCGGATGATCCTCCGACTATTTGCACGAGTCTGACATTTGAGACTCTCGTTTAAATATTTCAACGACTATTTCCACGAAAGCAACTCGCGTGGCGTCGAAAGCAAAGTCCCACGGATTGGCCCACGTTATTTAACTAAACTGTTTACTTCTTCAAAGACTTACATGTGTTCCTATTGGCTGCTGGTTGTTGATACCGTGAGCATCCTTTCGTGTTTTGTGCCTCGATTCATTCATTTGTTTGATTAATTCATTTGTAGTTTTAAGTGAAAACTTGTGCTAATTCAATAGTCTAGAGGGCTGCAGCTCTCTCTCTCTCTCTCTCTCTCTCCCAGTCACGCTGAGGCCAGGCGGGCCTGAAGGTCAAGGCCGAGGTCGCGCCGTTGTGCTTCTTTAAGATCGCACGAAGGCCCAGGAGAAGTGGAGCGTGCGGACGGCGTTGCGGGGCAATGAGAGTTTGCGCCGCACAGCGGGCCGTTTGTTCTTTTTAAAGCGCACAAAATGTTAGGGAGGCACGGCGACCTTTTCTACCTGCCCGGGGTTTGTGACTCGGTGTGTGTGTGTGTTTAGTGCATGCGCTGTATTCCTGACCCTTGATCACACAAAGTATTTTAATCCAATCTGCTTCGTTTTTCACATGACTGTCACACACTCGCCGCTGCCATGGTAACCTGCAGAGGAAGGGGCGAGAGAGGGAGAGAGAGAGAGAAGTATGTTGTCCTCTCTTTAATCACTGTGACATTTACACACACACACACACACACACACACACACAGTTTGCTCTGGTAATTCTGGCTTCTTTATATGCAGTTGTACACAAAAATCTAAATGTTGCCCTTTGAAGACGCTTCTTGAACGTGAGGCAGAGGAAATAAAAGACAAGGCCACCGAGTTCAAGCACGTGGGAGGTAACCGAGAACGACAAATTCATTTTTCTGCTTGAGACTTTTGTCCCGTTTTAACGCTGTTAACCCGTCGGGTTCTAATGCTCAGCTGGAATATCGATGCAAATTTGATCACAAAAAAAAAAAATGAATGAAGAATTGAGGGACGAATGAAAATGTTCTTAATTCGCGAGTAATTTGGTCGACTTATACAGTGGAAACAGAAACAGTGAGTTAATAAGACATGTTTAAAAAAGAACTGTCTGTGGAAGGAGATTTCAATGAACGATAGGAGTCTCATCTTCAGGCCAAGCTCACAAATACATACTTCCCTCGAGAGGTGAAAAGGTCAACCTGTGCCCTGCGGTTTGCTTCTGGCACGCTACCCTGTGCCGCTTCTCATTTCTCCTCTGACATTTCCTGTTCTACCTCAGGGTGAAGAGCCAGCCTGCTGGGGTTCGCTGCTGCTTTCGCTGTGATCAACGTGCAGCTTTTTTTTTTTTTTTCTCTCCCTCATGACAGAAACTGCAGCCTATATTTTTCCACCCGTTGGATTTGCAGCCCAGCGGGCAAAAGGCTGCAGTCGGCAGCAGAAGTTGCAAGTCAGGATGATTTTTTTTTTTTTTTTTTTCCTGCCTTCAACTGCATCAGTGCAATAAGCGCTCCACCTGCTGGTCAGAAAAAAGGGTGTCTGGTTGCATGAAGTCTAAATGTGTGTGTGGGAAACACCTGGCGGTGCCCTCTGACTCACTGAGTCACTTTAACTGGAAGTGTTTTGCATTGTGTGCATTAGTCAGACAATGGAAAAGCTCTAGTGCCCTTCAAGAGCCTAGGATGGGTATTATAATATAAACCGTTGTTCATATGCACTCGGGTGTGCGCATTCAGGATGGGTGGCTAAACCAGACTTTAAAATGCCAACAACCTCAATCCATTTCTAGATGAAAACACATCTGTGGAAAGTCTCCCGACAGAAAGGAAGCCAGTTTTGTGCAAATGATTTTATTCATGATAGCAGACGGAACAGAAGACGGTGTCCTTTCTTTCCCGTCTCTCTCGCCTTTTCATTGAGTCTACACGCGGACGCTTTATACAAAATGAAGGAAAAAAAAGGACCCGACATTTGTTATTTTGTGTGCCTGGTTACAGAAGGGTGTCACGACGCGGGAGACGCTAAAAGGGGGAGGGGGTTGGGGGGGAGGGGGGGGTGGATGGATGCACTCTGCTGAGGTCAGGGACTGTACCAGGGTTATTGAAGGGGAGGCGGAGGCTGGAGAAACGATGAATAATCTCCAGATCACAATTAAGACACAGTCATTAATAGGCTAAACTCCGCATGGCACATTGCCCTTAGTCAATTGTACACACAGACCTCCTGGTTATGTTTGTCATGTATCCCGTTAGGTGATTAATAACAATAGTCACGATCCGGTTGTTGGGCGTGCTGGCTCACTGCATTGGCTAGAAAACAGGAGCGTAATAAATTGTTCTCTTGGTATGATAAAAGCCACCTTTACTAGCCGCTGTGAACACAAACTCCAGTTGTTGTGTGTGTTTTTTTTTTTTATCTATTTGATTTAAGCGATGAATCATAACATTTAAAAAAAAGGAGCTAAATGTAAAATTCAGAGAGCATCTGTGATTGAGGAATCTGCCCCAACATGGTGACAGCGGAGCGGACGGCAAGCAGCTGACAGCGATGGTAGTGTACACAACAACAACAACAACAACGACCGTGTGGGTGGAGCTAACAGCGTTAACCTGAGGAGGGGGGGGGGGGGGGGGTGCATTATTGGGGATCCTCACACTGGCTGTGTTACAATACATCACACAAAGAGGGAGTGGCAATTAATCATCTGCTCTGAACAACACGGTATATACATTCATATTAATGAACTGAATTTTAAATCTTTAAACTCTCTCTCCCCCCCCCCCCCCCAAAAAAAAAAAAAACTAGACTAGCCTCCTTTCAGCAATAATAAAATCAACATTTTTTTAGACTGCGTAATAGTTTTTCTTTAGTCTCTTAACGGGTCATGGACTTCCCGAAATAGCCAAAGACAAGCTGCAAAATTACACAAAGGGGAATTTGCATTTTTCAAGGCTTATATTCATAATTAAAAATTATTATTTTTTTGCTAAACATTCCACTAAAAGAGAAATATCCCAGCTTTTCTAAACCCTAGTAAATCTTTGCTCCGGCCTGTCTAGCGATCACTACTATGATAATATTATTGAGTGCAGAAACCCCAATCATGTGCTCAGGATAAATAGTTGGGTTTTTTTAAACTTGCTTCTGTAGTTATTAGTCATCGGCATAACTAAATCAGTCCTGTCACGGTACAGTACGCCCCCCCCCCCCCCCATCCACCTACAAAAACAGAGCAATCGACCCACGGACCGACGCAGTCTCCATCCTCCACTCACCTCCAGCTCCAACTGCCATCGCATTGTCGAATCATTGTTACCCACATTACGTAATCATTCATAACCCCGATCGCACGTCCACGGGACGGGCGAGAACCAGCCGGGCGGTGCCGTGTCCGCAAAGTCTCATCAAGAGCAGGTGTGTGCGGCTTTTAGTGTGTGCAGACTCGTCCTCTACCTCGATGCCGCCGCCCCCCCCCCCCTTTTCCCCTATTCTCGGCCTCAGAGCCACCAGAAGCGCACGTAGACGATGAGCATGATGAAGAACACGCCGCCGGCGGCCAGCTTGGCGTAGGTGGAGCGGGTGTTCAGGTACTTGGCGTCCCTCTGGTACTTCTTGGAGAGGCTGGACAAGTTGCTGGCCTTGGAGTCCAGCGCTGCAGAGGAGGAGGAGGAGGAGGAGGAGGAGGAGGAGGAGGAGGAGGAGACAAGAATTCAGACGTGGGGGGTCGGCGCGGACGTGAAGGAGCGGGGAATTTTTTTTTTTTTAAATGCCTCTTACCGGAGAGAGCCTCTCCTCTCTGCAGCACCTCCTCGATGTTGGCCACCATGATCCTCTGGACGTCCTGGAGCTCCGTGTTGATGCTGCCCAGGTTCCTCCTCGCTCGGCTGTCAATGTACGACTTCTTGGTTTTTTGGATGTAGGTGTCTGGGGGGGGGGGGGGAGAAGCAAGAGAAGAAGTTACCGGCACAGCGGACTCGCATTGAGATTTTTTTTATTTTATTTTTTTAGCAGTTGATCAGAGACACAAAAAAAAAGCTTTTTTAAGTTATTGAGGAGCGAAATCTGTCCTTCAGGGTTACTACAAAGTCCCCTTTATTCATGCAGGCCATTTTAACGCTCCATTACAACATGATTATCCCAGCGTCACAACGGGACATCCCCGCCGAGAGCCAACTCTTTGGTGCCACGGACGCGGTGGTTTCCGCCGGGCCGGGCCCCCCCCCCCCCGGGTCGCTTACCGAATTCAATGAAGGAGTACGGCCGGGACACCGTGGGGACCTTCTTCCCGTGCTGCTCATGAAACTCGGCCTGCAGGTCTTCGAGGTAAGCGAAGGCCAGCTTCTTGGCAAAGCTGGCTTCGCACAGCACCAGATAGCACACTCCCTTCTCTATGACATAGCTGCAAGGAGAACATAAGCATTTTGCATGTTAGGAAACCAATGGTCATTTTCTGAATTCACTGTTTGTTGGTTTTTTTCCTTCATACTCACTGAAATGACATGGAACCGGCCTCCAAAGTGCAGCGGGCGGGACTCTGATCGTTGAGTTTCCTGAAGAGCTGCTTGGCTTGACTCTGATACTGCTGAAGGTCCCGACCCAACTGGGCAGACGGAGGACACGAAGCAGATCGGTGACCACGCGAGGAATAGTGTGTGAATTCAAGAAACAAGACTTTTGTAAAAGCACAAGCAAATGTTACTACTGTAGCAGCAGCATAAGAGACGTAAATTAAATGAGCAATAATATGAGTTTCACAAGACAGACAAAAAAAAAAATGAAAAAATGAACCTCCCAACAGACCACATTTCACACTATTTGCAAAAGTGAAGTGTGTTGGAAATAAATAGTTGGCAGAAAGCACGACTGGGACGTGTGATGCTTCAACTGTGACTGAAGAGGCAAATTTCTTTTCTTTTTCTCGTTTTCCCCCCTCCTTTTGTATTTGTGGTCAGAATTTGTGCGGCATCAATTTCCCCGCGTGTGGTTGGCTCAAGCAAGTGACCGATTGTTCACAGCACCGGTGCAGCATCACAGACCCACGTACCATGTGGAGGCACAGAGCAGGAGACAAAAAAAACGAACCTTTTCACTTCCCTTCAGGAGAGCGAGCGAGAGAGCGAAGGGAAAGACGTTAGACTCCTGGCACGTCATGCTCCAACAACTTAACAAATGTCACAACGCCAAACATTCTGACATCTCTCATATGTTAAGTTCATGTTTGGGATGTTTTGTGGTAGTTGTCTGAAAGGGTTCGGGACATGATGCAATCAAACACAGGGGACATTGCGTCGGAGCCACTCTGCGACTGGGACAATCTGATACTAAACATGTCAGCAGGTCATCTTTAAACACAAATAAATAAACCAAATGTCCTTAAAACAGAGACATTGACGTTTACCGAGCAGGTCATTTTACAGTCGATAAACACACCAGCGCCATCTGGCGGATGGCAGAAGTAAAGGCAACACCGTTTCTACGTAATGTCAAAAATACAAATTTCAACAGTTTCTGGAGAGTTACGTGATCAGTTGAATTCAAAATATACATTTATTGACCCGCGTTTTATAAAAATGTACTACTGGGAAAATATGTTCAACCGAGCTCACTTAAAATTTGATCAAAACTGAAAGAGAGCACGTTAAGGCAAATCCCTCCTCGCATCTACATAGGCGCGCGTCCGAGGACCTCAGCCGGACAACCTGCGGGGGGAAGTTCTAGAAGCAACATCTGGATTAACGCGGGGGGGGGGGGCAGAAGCAGAAACGCAGTGACGGGCCCGCAGCGGCCACGTTAGCTAACGTGTCAGTCCGGCATTTGTTACACCTGGAAGAGGCGTTCACGGGCCGAGATAACAGCAAACAAGACTAGCGCGCGCATACGCGCACACGCGCGCGCATACACGCGCGCGCGTACACACACACACACAGACACACACACACACACAAAGGTGCTATTTTAACCTGCTCGTCCTCCTGCATTGAGGCGGCCAGCGGAAGGCCGTCGGCCAGCCGAGCGATCATCGTCAGCAGCACCATGTCTCCTCTCTCTCGACCCGGTGGACGTCACGGCGAAAAGCGAAGCGTCCGACGACGGGGCCGTTGAACTGACAACACCGCAGTGGGCTTGACGCGCTGAGCTGGCCGGAAACGCCGGAGCTTTGTGTGCGACGGCTAAATGTTTCCGGCCTCTCGCCGTGCTTCGTCCGCAGTAAGAGTCGTTCCGTCTAGCGCCAACTCGCCTGTTCGTGTTGACGTACTTTGTTTAATGTGTTTGATGTCGTGCTGTATTTCTGTATTATATATCATTATTATCAAGTTTATTTAGATAGGGACAGATACAAATAACATAGATACAACTTTAATAGTCATCTGATGTGAGTATCATAGTGTTTTTAGCTAAAGCTAATTTACGACACTTGTCCCTAGTAGGGCTTTTTGATAAAAAATAAATAATAAAAATACAGTTTTAACATTAACATTTAAAAAAAAGAAAATATTATCGCCCCATTACTTAGAGTGATCATTTTAAACGTTGAATAAATAAATACGTGGTTTGAGCTCCATTTCTCCATCCTTTGAAGATGACAGGTGCGACTTCAAAGCACCAGGAGGAGGAAAGCTAATAAATGGACGAATAAATGAACTGCAATTATTACTTACTGACCACTGAATTAATTTTCACGGTTATATTAAGATTTGAACTAATTAAAAATTTAAAAAATACCGCTGGTTAGACCCGATTTCCTAATATGCTTATGCTTTTGAATGCAATAAGTTCGATAATGATAAAGATTATTCAGGATTTAATTATTTCTAGCAGTGTTCTAATATTTGTCTGTGCATATTTTTCACAAAATGTGCCGTGTGACATCGAGAAAGTCTCAAAATTCCAAGATATAAGCCAATTATTCCCCCCCTTTCATCCTTTTCCAAGAAGTCCATACAAAGATGACAAAATCATCTCTTGAATGTGGTTTTTCGTATAAATGATGCCATCTCCACAAGACGGGACACGCTGCTTGACTTGAATCATTGTGTCAGTGTTAAGTCACCTTTCCACTTCTATTCTGCTAACCGTACAGAATGAGATCACTCTTACTCATCGAATCCTTTATTTGTCCCTCGCCCATGGGGCATTCAAACCTTAAAATGAGTCAATTCATCTAGCTGTGAGTACAAAGTACATACAGTGGAGGGCGGTATTGGTCACTTTTTGGGGACAAGCCTCTGGGAGACAAGCCTTTCCCATTTACTCATGGTATGGAATCTACTACACGTCGCATTCCTAATCCGTCACACATCTCATCCTTATCAGTCACCAGCCCGTCCACAGCCTCTCAGTCCTATCATCCGTGGGCGAGACAGGTGTTGTGTCCCCAGGGAGCCGCCGTGACGGTCTGCAGGCCCCCCCCCCGTCGAGTGACCCCCGCCGACCCCACCAGCCTATCTGCCACACAGCACGTCTGCTGCCTGTCCGCCATCGAACCGAGGCGAGAGGCGGCATCGGCTGAGAGAGAAAACCAGTCCCTTTTTGCAAGACAGTATAGAAGACATGAAGGCTGTGTGAGAAGACATGGCATCAGTCCTATACCTGTGTTTAAAGTTAACTTCTGGTGAGGAGAATCATTCCACCAATGAGCTTGGTCAAGAACCGGCTGAATTTAATGACGATGTGTAGGCTCATGTCATCATTAAAGGAACAGGACAGGACTTTGTCAAAAGGATTTCTTGGCCCATCAGCTTAAGCAACCAAATGTAAACAGCAAAAAACAAAGCCACAACAGATTAAACATTTAATAAGATGTAAACAATAAACAGGAGAAACAACACATAGATCAACACAATAATTTGTAAGAAATGAGTGACAATACCACACAGAAGTAATTAATTATACAGAAAGTCTCCCTTTTTAAAGAGTATCCATTTACTGACAAATAATATGAATTCAAAACTGTGTTTAATGCTCCCTTCGAATAACCACAATGTTGTATTCCCTTTCGCGGAGTGTTTTTTTTCTTTTGTAAACAACGTTCATTTCAACTTCCCGTATGATTCAAACAGCAGTTTTTTTTTCATAACTGTGCTTTTTAGTAGAAAAGTAGAAAAATAATTTCATTTCACTGCAGGGAAACGTTCTACTGACCTGAAACACCAAAACGACGAAGAAACATTTCACTGGGTTAGTTATTTTTACATTAAGAAAATCTTGATATTATAGATTTGGATAAAATTCCTGACATTATTTGTCAAAAATCTCATATTTTTCCCCCCCATCCCATCAAGGGTGAGACACACACATCTCATTACACAACAGGGTTGGATTGAAGGTGTAAAACGTGCCGTGTCGAGTTATTCTGGGATTTTAACAATCCAGTCACATCAACAGTCGTTAAAAATCTGGCAGTATTTCTTCGCGATGAGCTGAGCGTCAGCTGAAGGACACGCCGTCACAGGGAGTCGGGGGGGCCCGAGGCTCAAGCCCGACAGCTCATTCATCAGCTGCTTGTTCACTCCCACATCGAAGCCTGTCAATCACAATACGGCAGATTAAAATATATACTAGAGAGAGAGAGAGAGAGAGAGAGTTTAGAGCACAGGATAATTAAAAGAAAAAAACGTAAATTACCGAGTTTCATGGCATAGCTGAGGAGCTCTTGCATCTTGAACTACCAAAATAAAAATCAAAGATGTCAGCAATATAAATAAATGTTTAAAAAAAAAAAAAACCAGAGGAATTGGGATGGACGGCACCTGTATCTCCCTGGCTCCGTCAACGTGGCCTTCCTTGAACGCTGACATGAGCGCGTTGACATGACAACCCGCATAGTTGTAAGTGCTGCAGACATATAAAACAAAGCGCGTGATGAATAACCCGTGAAGCAGAGCGTACGGGAAGAGATGAAGGGCTACGCGGGGATCCCACACAGACCTCCCGACTGCTCCGTCGGCCCCCACGACGAGACCTGCAAGCAGTTGCTACGGGAGGAGAAGGAAACTTTGTTTTAAGCCGGCTCCGAGGTTAGAGGTCAGAGTCGTGAAAAAAAAACACCTCGCGAGGCAAGCAGCTGTGGATGGTGGAGGAGGAAGAGGAGGAAGAGCTGACCTCGTCCACGCCGTACAGGAAGGACCAGTGAGGCGGACTGCTGCTGATGCACCGGCCCAAGTCCATCAGGTCGAGCCCGCTGAACTTCACACCTCTGAAGGAGGGGATGAGCTCTTCAATGCCTTCCAACACATCTCTCACTGACACTGGAGGGAGAGAGAGAGAAAGAAAAAGAAAAAAATCACAGTCGCTCTGGTTTTTAAATGCAAGCAGCAAAAAAAAGAAAAATCCATAATTGGTGGCACTTACCATTAACACCGGTGACGGCTGGAATGTGGTAATAAAAGAAAGGCAGCGCTGGGGCGGCCGAAGCCACTTCCTGGAGGAATGACCTCAGCGCGGCTGCAGCAGAACCACGCGGAGAGAGAGAGAGAGAAGCGTTCAAAAAGTGGTGAAACGTGGTTCCGTAGTGAGCAAAACGTTAAAAAGGCGGCGTGGAATAGATCCATTTAAAAGCAGAGCATACCTGCAGTTCTGGGCTTGAAGAAGAACGGGGCCATGGCCGAGATGGCGTCAGCGCCGACCTCGGCTGCGTGCGCCGCCTGGAGGGAACATCGACAGATAGGGGAATTTGAAGCCACCGCTATGGAGGAGATTATGTTTGGGGGGGGTCGTATAATGTTTCCATCACTAGATCCATCGCGTAGATGAAAAGCGACTCACCAGCTCCTTGGCTTCTTTGAGACTCAGGCAGCCGACGTGAACAATCACCTGATCTAATCTGTCGAGACACGGACGCAAAAGGGATTTCGTTGAGACTCAAAACACATCCCTAGACAGAGCCCCCTCCCCACCCCCCCCTTCAGCGGGATGACTTACTTGCCCTTGGCTTTTTGGCACCACTCCTCAGCCAGGAGCTTCCTCTCGGCAACACTGAGAGACATGCTCTCCCCCGTGGTCCCGTTCACTGAGAGCGAGCGCAGACATGTCTCATTTACATTTTTTCACATAATAATAACAGAATATACATTTTTGAAGGCAAGTGAAGAGAACAAGCTGTGTGTGTGTGTGTGTGTGTGTGTGTGTTCAATTAGTGCAGTGATGCAGACACAGGAGAGTGAGATGCAAGAACTAAGGGAAACCGATTGACGCGCAGGAAGCACTGATTGGTTTTGATGAAAGGAGAGCGAAGGGCAGGCTTGATATCTGGTGGTTATTGGTGAACAGATAAATGCTTCGGTTTAGTTCACTGCAGGGCAACAAGTTCACAAAATCAGTTTGAAAAGGTAAAAGGTCTCATGTAGGTTTTGTACGTACCTCTGGACCTTAGCTCTTAATCTGCTATGCAAGCGTTTTAGAGAAAAATAGTTTTTTCGTGGACGAATCACACACTATGAAGCAATGTTTTCTCTGGTATTAGGAAAAGGAAAACAATCATTGGTGGTTAAATAATAGTTACAGTGTAAAATCGTGAAAAAGTAATTGAAACGTAACGGCTTAAGGTATTTTCTTAGCTTGCGGAGTAGATGTAATCCCAAAATAAGCACGGACTGATAAGGGTTTGGTACCAGCTCCTTTGTGACTACATGAGAGGTCAACATGGTGACCAGAGGACAGACATACGTTCAGAGCAAAAAATCCACCTTCAAAAACTTACCAAATATGCCATTAACACCTTGCTTCTCTGTCAAGTAGTCAATATAAGGTCCAATCTTCTCTAGGTTGACTTCACTGTTTTGAGGAAAATGTAGTTCTACACATTTTGCAAAACAATACGAAACGTGCAAAAGGAAAAGCAGATCTACAGCATCAGGGGGCTCAATTTGTGTCGTAAATTAGCTGTAGCTAAAAACACTATGATACTCACATCAGATGACTGTTAAAGTTTTATCTATGTTATTTGTATCTGCCCCTATCTAAATAAACTTGATAATAATAACACACATGGCTTGTGACAGACTGATGTAAAACTCCAGAGAAGGGGAAGGGGTTTTTAATGGCTTCTTACCCTTGTGAGGTGAATGGAGTGAACGTGGCTGCAATCAGGCCGGTCAGCTTATTTTCAGCGGAAGGAGCCATGACTGATAACTGATTTTTGCTAAATGAAAAAAAAAAAAAAAAAAGAAGACCGGTCACGGGTTAGAAAGAAAAGCCCAGAGACAGAAAAAGAGTACAAAACGAAACATTAGGAGCAAAATAAATGGGAAAATGGAATAACTAACAAGGTAAAAAAAAGAGGCTGACATAAAGAAAAAAAGAAAAAATAAAGAAAAAAAGACACATACGGATACACTGTATGTCAAGCAAATAAAACATAGGCTTACAGATTATTAAAACATGTGAAAGACGGTGTTAATGTCGCGATTACTTACGTGTTTTCCTTCTGGACGTTGTGGAAGTCAATTTTATTTCGGGGTTGACTAACGGTGGTTACTGGAGATAGCCGTAACTGTTGACACCCTCTTAAAAGCAGTCTGTGGTCGGTACCTGTCACATGTAGAGATCAGATCACGTGTCACCGCAAAGCTTGATGGGACATGCAGTTAAAGGATGGGGAGGGGGGGGGGAAAGCACGAAAATACGACAAGTTAAACATGAATTTGAAGCAAATGCAACTCAGACACCCTCTACAGTTCTCTTAGTATCTTTCTTAAAAAGTAAATATTAAGCTTTGTCAAGTTAGTAATAGTTAAACGCGTTCCAAATGTAACGTTAATCCTTCAAGTACGCGGAGTCGGAGTTGTTGAATAAGAAATGAAAGGCACAGATTACAAGACTTTTGTTTTCCCGAGTAGAGACTTTCAGGTAACAAGTGCCACTTGTTTCACTTATTAAAAATGCAGGCTGGCCTTGGGGTGATGTGTACTTGTGCCTGATAGTGAGGATGTTTACGTTTTAGGAGTTATGTCTATAAATCACCGCGAATGAAGGCTTTCCTCTTCGGGAAAAGCTTTCCTGACAAGCTCAACTCAGGGCGTAAACGCGAACGGGTACCAGGAAGCGGATGTTGTTGACGTTTTCATCGCAACGACTTCCGGTATTATAAGGCTTGCTAGCTTGGCGAAACAGCAGCTTACGGCAAAATGGGCCACTTTATAACACCAAGTATCACAGAGTAAATGGCACCGGTCTGCTCAGCTGCTCAACAATGGACGCGGATTTAGTCGATTGTCTTGTGTTATTAATCCGCCCGATCGGCGTGTCCTGCTACTTAGTCCGGCCGGCTAACTGGTTTAATAAAACCCCGACAAGTGTTCGGCTAACTGGCGACAGGGACATGTCATGAGGAGATAATATCTAACTTATTTCCCCAAAAGGTTTCACAGGTTGACACATTGATCACGGGAGGCAGTATGAACAGGAACTTCCAGGAGCTTTTGGATTTTTTCGTGGTCTAATTGGCTTCAGATTGTGTGGAGTAAGTAAACTATTTGTGGATTAGGATTTTAATCAATTGAGACTCGGATTTATACATCGGCCTTTCCTGCTGCTGTTTACAGTGAGCGCTTTACTGTGATAATGTGTCGTGATACCCGAAAATGGCTCGATTTGTTTCTGATCGCTTGCAATCTACATCTAAGAAACGCTTAAATTGTAATTTGCATCATTGAATTGCGGGATTTATTAGATTTTTCGTTTTTGACTTGACGTCAGAGTTCACACGTAACGTTATCCTCGTGGATGTCAACGTGTCACACCTGCGTGTACGGTGTGTCCGGGTCACCTTTCGGATAAACAGGTGTGAGTGACTCACCAACTGCGCACTGCAAAGCAATGCCTGGCCCCTCTCTATCAGTCACACGTCGATAACTCCACTTTTTTTAGTTTTTTTTTAAATAACAACATTCCTAGAAACTATGGCATCCCCGTTTTGGCGTCGCAGTGTTTGCACATTGAACTTTTAGTCGGTCCTTGACTCCCGAGTCGCGTTGTTTGGCGTTTGCTGAGAATCTGATGGCGTGTAAGTGGCCTGAGGGTCCTCGACCGGCTCCACCCCGTGTTAACGAACGAGTGGCACGCGACGTGCTTTGACGTGATCTCCGGGGTGTAACATCGATGGAGCGGCGTAGGTTTGCGTTGCTGGCTATTTGGAGCCCTTTGGTCGGCTCAGTGGTGTTTGCTCCGGGACTGACCGTCTAGTTTTATGTGCATTAGTGCGACCGTGGCCCACATCCACAATGGCCGGCGTGCTGTTCTCCTCGCTGATGCTGCTCGCGGCGCTGTGCGGCCTCGGGCAGCCCATGTCACGGGAGGAGAAGACCAAGTTGAGGTGAGTTGGAACGAAAAAAAACTACACGGCTCCCTCGGAAAGGGAGGATCAAAACAGAACATGTTCCCAACGCTGACTTTTTGTGTCATTCCCCCCCCCTCGCAATGAAGGAACCAAGTGGTTGAGATGTTTGACCATGCATATCAGAATTATATGGTAAGTTATCTTTGTTGTTTCGCTGCAGCTTTGCATGTCTAATCAGAAAAATGAAAGAAGTGTATGCCAAAGCGTGGTCTTTGAAGTGTGTGTGTGTGTGTGTGTTTGTTTCCCAGGACCATGCATACCCAGCAGATGAGCTGATGCCCCTGACGTGCAGAGGAAGGGTTCGTGGGCTTGAACCCAGCCGAGGTGACGTAGACGACGCTCTGGGGAAGTGAGTAGAACTCTGACTTTTGTCCCTTGAGATTTAACGGATGACACACACACACACATTAACACGCCTGGTTGAACAATTGCCAGACGACGAGGGGGCAGAGAAATTGAACACTTTGCCGAATAACCGTTGTGTTGAATCATGTATATATGGAATATAATTACGTAAATCATTGCTTTAAAAAAACATGTCTCTCTGTCTTATAGGTTCTCTTTGACCCTCATAGACACACTGGATACTCTGGTGGTGGGTATTGGTGTGGTTGTCTTACAGAGTTAATTTGTGTTGTTATTTTGAGGCTGTTTTTAGGATTATTCTATTATATACACTGCTGTTATATAATATGATTTAATATAATTGAATATAGATGAATAGGACAGAACATTACAAAGGTTTTCATGGCATCGTATTCTATAGGAGGGATAATTATCTGTACTTCTTGACAGAATTTAGAGTGAAATGCCAATATTTTCTAAATAAAAAATGAACTGGTCATCTGAAGAATGTCTTCAGTTCCTCAGTCCACTTTTAAGCCATGAAACTACCCGCTAATCAAACCTGATCTTTACAGCCATCTCTTACTTCTCGTTGGCAGCTGTTGAACAAGACAACGGAGTTTGACGTCGCCGTGAGAAGAGTAATGACGGACGTGAGGCTGGACAACGACATCGTGGTGTCTGTCTTCGAGACCAACATACGGGTCCTCGGGTGAGCTCCCATTAGACGATCCACACTTATGAACTTTTAAGATATGACGCATCGAGTCCACCTTCTGACAGGGAGCAAACGAAACAGCTGTCCATCAACACGCAATTGGTGAGAAATCCCTGGATGCTGCTGTGCTTTGTTCCTAACGTGTGTGTGTGTGTGTGTGTGTGTGTGTGTGTGTGTGTGTGTGTGTGTGTGTGTGTGTGTGTGTGTGTGTGTGTGTGTGTGTGTGTGTGTGTGTGTGTGTGTGTGTGTGTGTGTGTGTGTGTGTGTGTGTGTGTGTGTGTGTGTGTGTGTGTGTGTGTGTGTGTGTGTGTGTGTGTGTGTGTGTGTGTGTTTTCAGAGGTCTGTTGGGGGGGCATTCCATGGCTGTGATGCTGAGAGACGGAGGTCAGCACATGCAGTGGTACCAGGATGAGCTCCTGCATATGGCCAAAGACCTGGGCCTCCGACTGCTGCCAGCCTTCAACACCAGTAGCGGCCTTCCTTACCCCAGGGTGAGACCCAAATACCCAAATCCTGCTCATCGATAACCGAAACGCACCCACGTGCACTGTGGTCTTTGTCGGGTGGGGATGCAAAGCAGAAACATCTAACGCACACTTGTTTGGTCTTGTTGACAAAGCAGTCACATATTTTTTTTTATGATGACATGTTAGTCTGATTGAAAAAAACTCTTCATGCTGAGCTACAAAGATAATTAGTTTTGTTCAGTCATTCACACGTTTGCAGTGCTGCGATATGTCAAATTGACATTTGTAACCTCTGTTATCGTGGCTACGTACTTCCTGGCCGCTTTTGAGCACGTATTTTTGTGTCTGACCCATTTTTTTTTTTTTTTGCACATTCTTCTTCCATGTGACAGGTTAACCTGAAGTTCGGCGTCCGGGGTCCCGAGACGAGAACGGGCACAGAAACCGACACCTGCACCGCGTGTGCGGGGACCATGATCCTGGAGTTTGCTGCCTTAAGTCGCTTCACTGGCGATCCCGTGTTTGAGGTATCGGATGCCGAGATCCGCCTTCTCCGCACACATGGCCGTAGCGTGTCATTATAGTGACTCAGCCGTGAGCTGGTTGAACAGACGTGCTTCAGCCCCAGACGGCCGCACCTTGTTTATCCCTGTTACACTCTGTCTGTTTGGTTGGTTTCTTTTCGAGATCGGGTTGCAGACGCCCTCTTGTCTGATGTGCAATGCTGCGTGTGACCCGTCTCTTCTTGGCTGATGTGCATCCCACGAAAAAATTGACCCAGCTGAATGTTGTCTTCAATGTAAAGAGAATAAAACATTAATTAATGGGAGCCTGAAGCTGCAGCGGGGTCTGATATTTTACCCCCTGTGCGCTGCTATTAGAGTCTCCCCTTACACTGGCGGCAGTAAACTGCTGACCATGCACTCAGTCCATCACTGGAATCTCTCCCGCGGTCGACGGCTCCTGCGGATTGATTTGAAACCTTTTTTTTATATATATATATATTTATTTTTTAATCAATATATACACTCTTCTTCACAGGCCCATGCCCGGAGAGCTCTGGACTTCCTGTGGGAGAAAAGACAGAGACACAGCAATTTGGTGGGAACGACCATCAACATCCACTCTGGAGAGTGGGTTCGCAGGGGTGAGATACAGAAGGGGGCTGTGCGGGGGGACGGGGGGGGACGTGGGGTCACGGAGGTTTGGCCGCTAAACCCCGGAGCGTCACCTCACTCCTCTTGTCTCCTAAAAGCGTGTTGGTTGATTGTGTCGCCCCAGACAGCGGAGTGGGAGCGGGAATCGACTCGTACTATGAATACCTGCTGAAGGCTTACATCCTCCTGGGAGATGACCTGTTCCTGCAGCGGTTCAATATTGTGAGGACACACACACACACACACACACACTTATTTGTAATTTGAGGCCTCTCCATCTGCATAACAGCATCTCTCCATGGCATCGCCAACATATACGTCATTATATCTCAGACCTTTATGCTCATGGACTTTAGGATACTATTTGTTTCTCCAACCCAGAAGTAAAGAAAAAAATACTCTAATCCTGTTTTACTTCCTCAGGCCTCGCCTTTTATCCATCTATTTTTTTTAAAAATATATCACAAGGCACCACGCAACTGCTATCATAATCCTCCTTCCACTCTGCATGTCCCGTTTAGCACTATGCATCTATAATGAAGTACATAAGCCAGCCTCCACTGCTGCTGGACGTCCACATCCACAAACCTCTGCTTCCCGCTCGCACCTGGATGGACTCTCTGCTGGCCTTCTTCCCTGGACTGCAGGTCAGATTGGATCGATTTGACTGCAAAAGGCTTCGTCTCGTGCTGTTGCGGTAACGCTGTCCGTCCTGCGCGTGTCCCACAGGTGCTGAAGGGAGACATCCGTCCCGCCATCGAGACCCATGAGATGTTGTACCAAGTCACGAAGAAGCACAACTTCCTCCCGGAGGTAATCCGTCGCTTTAAATACCCCTCAGGGGCTTTCACTGCTCCATTTAGAATGAATGTGGATCAATTCTGTATTTCTGTAGGACTTGTGTCGTAAAGCGTGAACATGCTGGCATTTCACTCGACTCGGGTTACAGCGTAGCGCCGTCTGCCTGTTCCAATTGCAAAGCGCCGCATGGTGCGCTGACCCCTTCATCCTTCCCCCCCTCCCCCAGGCCTTCACCACTGATTTCAGGGTACACTGGGCCCAACATCCGCTGAGGCCTGAGTTTGCAGAGAGCACCTATTTCCTTTACAAGGTACTATATCAAGGGCACCTGACACACTGCGGAGGCTCTCTTTCCACTTGCCACTGTGCAGATTTCCTGCAAATGTTCTTTTAATCAGGAATCCGGAAACGTTTATTGCCATTATATGTTAGACATATTTGGAATTTGACTTGGCGGTTGGTGCATGAAGGAAGACAGTACAATAATGACGTAGTGCAGCAATAAGATAAAATAAAATACAAGTAGCATAAAATATATGCTCTGGGTTAGTACGCTAAAGCTATGGGTTAGTAAGTAAGAAGAAATAAAGATAAAAATAAAGATAAAATTAGTAACTTGCAATTACCAATCTTCCTCTTTTGCAGTTTTATGAGCGGGCTCCTTTGTGCCGCCTTTGACCTCGGTCATGCTCACCCCGCTGTCCTCTGTCCCTCCCCAGGCGACAGGCGACCCGTACTACCTGGAGGCCGGTCGCACCATCCTGGACAACCTCAACCGCTTTGCTCGTGTTCCCTGCGGCTTCGCCGCCATGAAGGACGTGCGCACGGGGAGCCACGAGGACAGGTGAGGATGCATTGACTGTGTGAAGTATTTGTTGATGAATATTTCATTTATTCCTTTTTTCAAGCGGGAAACTTCCACAATAAGCTGACAGCCCTTCGTGATTATCTGATAAACACGCCATAAGGTGACACCCCCGCTCTCTCCTGAAAAGAATGGACTCGTTCTTCCTCGCCGAGATGTTCAAGTACCTGTTCCTGCTGTTTGCCGACGCCGAGGATCTGACGTTCGACGTGGAGGACTACATCTTCACAACCGAGGCCCACCTGCTGCCGCTGTCCCTCTCCACCGCCCCCCACTCATCGTCCGTCCCCTCGAACAAAACGGTGATCAAACACCTTCAGGATTCAGATCCATAGATGGATCCATGCGGGTAGGCCTCCCAGTTGCTAACATAATCTCTGAAATTCTCCCCGGTTGCTCCAGTCCAAGGAGGAGCTGGACGACTCGAACTTCGATTGGACCTGCCCAAACACCCGCCTCCTGTTTCCCGACCCGGCCTTCCCCCGCAAGCTGAGAGACCCGATCCGCAGCGCTGTGGACAAGAGCTGCCCCCGGCCCTCTCCTTACCGGTACGGGCTCAAGCTGGGTGTGACCCATCTATTTCCCCCCCCCCCAACTGCTGTGCCTCTTTCATGTCTTTGACCCCCCCCCCTCTCCCTCACTCCTCCTCTCGCAGGGAGCCCGGGATGGGCCATCCTCCACTGAGGGCTCAGGACTTCATGGCAAACAACCCGGAACACCTGGAGCTGCTGAGGAGGATGGGTGTCAGTCTCATCCACCTCAAAGATGGCCGGGTGCAGCTGGTCCAGCACGCGACCCAGGTGACCTGTTGAACAACACGGATCAGCACACGCGTGTTCTTGCACACAGAATCCAGAGCTGGAAGGATTCCATTCAGTTCTAGAGACGGGAATAATGCAGCTCTGTGGGCTTTTTTTTTTTTTTTTTTTTAAATGTGAAGATTTTTTTTTTTTCTTCTCGCTCTCCTCCTCGCCCCCCCCCCCCCCCCCCCCCCACAGGCGGTGAGCGCGGTGGCGGCGGAGGACGGCGTGCGTTTCATGCAGGAGATGATGGAGCTGTCCAGCCAGCAGCAGAAAGAGCAGCTGCCCCCCCGAGCCATTCAGATCGTCTCCCACCCGTTCTTTGGCAGGGTCGTTCTGACCGCCGGCCCGGCTCAGTTTGGCCTGGACCTGTCCAAAAGTTCCACAGGGGTGAGTTTCTGTTTTTTTTTTTTTGTAGCTTGGTCCAAGCTGCCCGGGTCTCAAACGTGTGTGTGTGTGTGTGTTGCAGGTCCGAGGCTTCGCGACCGTGGCCGAACCCTACAGCGGCTGCAGCGAGATCACCAACGCCGAGTACGTCCGGGGCCACATCGCTCTGCTTCAGCGGGGCCAGTGCATGTTCGCCGAGAAGGCCCGGCACATCCAGAAGGCCGGCGCCATCGGAGGCATCGTCATCGGTGAGAGCGAGGCGGAGGAGGCACGCCGCACCTGAGTGACCTTTAACGGCGGTCGCCAGAATCTAATCTAGAACCTTTTCTTCTAAACGTCTTCTTGCAGACGACAACGAGGGCAGCAGCAGCGACACGGCGCCCCTGTTCCAGATGGCGGGAGACGGCCGCAGCACGGACGACATCCCCATGCCCCTCCTCTTCCTCTTCCACAAGGAGGGCAACATCCTGTTGGAGGCGCTGAAGGAGTACAGGGAGGTGGAGGTGCTGCTGAGCGACAAGGCCCGCGACAGAGGTGTGAAACTGCGCCCCCCTGCACGTTAGGTCTTGATCTCGGTGTGCGTGTGCGTGCGTGTGCGTGCGTGTGCTTATCACTCATCGCTCTCCACCGGCCGAGCCTCGTTATGTGTCGGGATTAAAGATGAGAACGCGTGGTGGAGATTTTGCACACTTCTCATGGTTGCATCCTCATTCTTCTCCTCATTTGCCAAATCCCTCTGTTCCGGGTGGCGGAGTGTAACGATGCTTCTCGTCTATTTCTCGGTTTTCTCTTTTCTTTCCTTTTTTTCACAACCCTCTCCCTTCTGGATGAGCAGCCGCCATATTCAAAGGTAAACCTCTTCCTGGCAGCGTGATTGAGGGCTGTGAGTATCCTTTTTTTTTCTTCTTTCGACATCTGGTATCTTCATTCTGCATCCTTCCCCCTCGCCTTTTATCTCTTTTTCTACAGTCATGGTTTCATCGCTGCATCCCTTCCTCTCGCTCTGCCCTCTAACCACAGGATTCTGTGTTTGTTAGTGCAGTCACAGTCTTGTCATTTCTGATTTTCCCTCCTTAGAGCTTTAGATATGGCCGCTTTTTAAGCCGATAGTTACACATGGCGGGGCAAAACTGGGGTGGGAGGGGAGGCCATGGAGGGCTCACATTGATTTCCCCGGAAGAAAGTTGTCACAATTTGTGTTTGGTCAGCTTTTGTGTTTAAAATCCTATTATTTTAAACACAAAGGCCACCGGGGCAAAAAAATGGCCAGATGCCCCGTGCCTCTCTGACCTCATGACCCCCGCATGATAAAAAAAAAAGCACAGACTCGTTCCACAACACACGTACAATCTGCACTTAAAGAAGCGACTGCATTTTTAGAAACAGATTCACACTTCTTCTTGTTCTTCCGCCTTCTTTTTTTTTTTTTTCTTTGCTAAAGTCACAGTTCAGCTTCCTGCCAGATTTTCTTCTCCCAGTTGCCTCTGCTAGGTTGTGCGTCTCTGTGTGAAAGGCTTCATCCTGTGGGCAACATGACTCACCATCCGCATCGTGCCGCTATAGTCAACAGCCTCACAAGGAAAACGGTTCTATTTTTGACTGCGAATGGCTGCCAGAGGGGGGGGGGGGGGGAAATGTTGGATGGATTACCGATGGGGGGGGGGGGAGGACAACGACGACAAGAGGTTTGTGCGCGCCGACGTCTCACACTCTTTGTCTCCTGTCAGGTGTGGACGAACCACAAGCGGAGGGAGACTGCCTAACCGAGGCAACGACTCCCACCTCCTTCGAGCCAATCGGCCAATCGCAAGCGAGCACGTCGGAGGGAGACCGGCTCACCCAATCGCAGCAGGGCGCCGGTGCCGTTGAGGAAGACGTGAGTCCCGCGGAGGAAGTCCGACCGCCGCCGGAGGAGGAGGAGGCGGCGGAGGACGTGACGTCACCGGATGAGGATTTGGCTCCGCCCAAAGAGGAGAGAGACTCCGAGGACGGGGAAGGGCCCGAGGGCGGCGAGGACTCAGGCAGCCGGCAGGTGGACGAGCTGCTGGCGGACTGGCGGGAGGACTTGGAGGCCTTCCAGCAGATGGAGAAGGACGAGCTCTGACAGCCGCCGGGGCGGTTTGATCCCGCCGTTAAGGGGGGGTGGGGTGGGGCGCCTGGAGGGGACGTGTCTCCACGAGTCCCACCCCCCCCAGCGTCGATCCGGTTGAGCTGACGGAGAAGATGTCCCACGTGACTGTCTGTTCTCACGCTCTCTGTCGATGGTGTCATGGTGCCAAGGCCGCCCACATCCTGTGTCTCCGGGTCACATGGGACCCGCTAGTTTAGGAATGCGAGACCCGGGGGGGGGTGGTTCTCGCGTCGCCATCCAAGCCGTCTCCGTCTGACTCAAATGAATGCCGGTCCAACAACTAATAATTAACCCATAGACCAATTCATTTTTATTTTAAAATGTGCTGATTGTGTGCGATGATACGGTGTCGGGCCTTTTATCGTGTGTCCACGTTGATGTTGATGTGACATTGAATAAGCTGCAGGGTGTTTTCCTTTTCTTTTTTTTTTTTGATGGCTTAATGATTGCAGAGGCTCGACACCATACTGGACGTGTCTCTGGAGGACATCTGAAATCATCTTGTCGTGGTGTAAATACGTGTCGGTCAGGGTGTAGCGACTGAAACGGTATTCGCGGCGGTTCTCTCCACAAACAACAACAACAACAACAACAACAATAATAATATCAACGGCCTCTGGATCACACCGAGCAGACACACCCTCGGCGGCGCGGCGGGAGAGATTACACACCCACGAGCCGCCACGAGGGGGCGCTCCGACATCTGTCTGATTTGGAGGGAGCCAAAAATAAAGCAATGAATTGACATGATGAAATTAAATAAAAATGAAGAGGGGAAATTGGGCGGACTGGCTAGATTATTTGAGTTCATGCTATTTTAACAGCGAGCTTTAGGATTATTCAGGGGACAAGCTGCTGTGATACGTTATGGAGAATTTCAGAATAAGAAACTCTAATGTTTTGACTTTTACAAGCCAGCGGAATGTTTGAAAGAGAGGTTTTTATTTTTTATCCCGCATACAATCAGTGGAGTCAACATGAGTATTGGAAAATATCCATATTCTGTCTGGAGGAAGTGCTCATATCTTTTAATGAGGTTAAACAAAATCGAATTCATGGTACCAAAGTCCTCACCTGGCTACCTACTTTAAGATAATATGTTATATCATGTCAGTGGATTAATTATTCACAGCAATACAATCTGCACAGCTGGAGCTACTTCACACGGAGGTGATTAAAACGCCAATAACCACCTTCAGTTAGACATTTGTATTTCACACCAACTAAAGCAAAGCGACGGAAACAGGCATTTTAAAACAACCTATAGTGCCAATTCCTGTTCACGTATTTCCCTTCAGATCCTCCACAAGGTAAAACACCAGGAGCTCGTGGTGGATCTCGCTCTCATTACGGGGGGTCCGGCCGTGATTGGGTGGGTTGGGGTAGGACGTGTGTGTGTGTGTGTGTGTGTGTGTGTGTGTGTGTGTGTGTGTGTGTGTCTGCCTGCGCGCGTGCGTGTCAAGGAGGAGGGGGGGGGGGGCACTCCTCGGCAAGATGGCTGCATTGCTGCGCGCAATAGTGGCATCCTGGTGAAATGACGCAAGCCCCAGTTTACGTGCGGTGCTCGAGGCTCTGAGCTCCTGCGCCGCGCAGATCCCGCCCGACTCGCAGCCGGAAGACGGACCCCGGCGATCCTCCAGTGGACCGAGGCGAACCGGTTCCTCTGAGTAAGTACGAGCGCGGGAACGACTTTAGTTCACCGATCTCCCGGAGAGGTGCCGCGGATCTCCCCCCCATCCTCCACCACCACCACGCGTCCCACTCGTGGCTCCTTTTTCTCTGTTTCTCTTTTTGCTCCTGTCTTTTGTAGTTGCTCCCTGAGTGCAGCGTGATTACCCGGCGCGTGTCCTTCCTGCTTGCACGCACGCACGCACACACACACACACACTCACGCACGCACACACACATGCACGCGCACTCACGGGGCTTTGCATCTGTTTGCATCTGTTTTTTCTTCTTCTTTCTTTCGCGTTTGTTTGGTGGCCGCTCGCTTAAACCGCAGCTCCGTATCGTCAAGGCACGAGCGGTCACAAAGCAACTGGGGGGGGGGGGGGGGGGGGGGGGGGGGGGGCATTCAGAGGGATACGTGTACGTTTCTTTCGTGTGTGTGTGTGTGTGTGTGTTTGCGCGTGACCGGTTTCTCGCTCGGACAACGTCGGCATTTGAAAATTTCCACACATCCTGGTCTGCTGTGCCACCCCCCCCCCCCCCCCCCCGATATGCCCCCCCCCCTCCTTCCAACACACACACACACAGGCCTTTTTTTGGGTGGAAATTAAACTGTATGTCTGTATACCCCCCCCCCCCCGTGTGGAACAAAGCGCCCCAGTGTCTCCGTGCGGCGCAGCTGGACACAGCTGTTGAGGGGGCTCCTCGCAGCTCCTCCCGGTGTCCACCACGCTCGTTTCTTCTTCCTTCTGTTCTTTACCAAAGTACCAAAGGTGCGATGCTCATTATTCCGATGAGGCGACGTGTCTCCTTCTCGGGGGGGAAGATGATGACGACGACGATGATGATGATGATGATGATGATAATGATGGTAGGAGAGTCACGGGCAGCCAGAATTAGATTTGATGTGCAGACTCATTAACTAAAAACTCAGCTCGGGTCTGCTTCAAATGCCTCCCTGAGTCCTCTCTCTGACGCACACACACACACACACACACACACACACACACACACACACACACACACACACACACACAGAGCATCACCATCGGGACTCAGCTGCGTTTAAATGTACCATATGGCCATTGGCTGCTGTAGATTACCACCCGATCGCTGCAGCCTGTGTGTGTGTGTGTGTGTGTGTGTGTGAGAGAGAAAGTAGGTTGGTGTGGACCGACATTACAGAGCAGAGCATCCCGTCACCGGCGGCTTACATCAGGGTTATAGGTTATGATCACGTACCGTCCCACCCTCACTTGCTCATCACACAGAGTGTGTGTGTGTTCATGTGTTCATGAGCCGGGTCCCACATATGGCTCAGTGTTTCCGGTGGCTAGCCAAAGAGAGTGAAACACACTCCTCTCCCCTTCCTCTCTGTCTGTCTCTCACAGAGGAGCGATGGATCTATTGTTAGTCCCCGCCCTCCGTCCTCTCCCTCGTCCCCTCAATCATCGTCGCCTGCGTGTCCAACCTGCGGCCTGTTCACCTTGAGTTGATGAACAGCGGGGGTCAGGTGATGTGCTTGGGGCCCCCTCGTCCGGGGGGGTCATGATTCAACACCTGTGATGTCGCCGTGTGGGTGGAGGGTTTCCATGGTCACCGGGGTGTCTTTCTCTGTGTGTGTGTGTGTGTGTGTGAGAGAGGGTGTTCCCGTGGCCGTCTCTCTGCTCCCCCGACCCGGCTCCCTCAGGTGGGACGAGCTCGTCTATGTTTCCGGCGCCGGGAAGCACAAGGCCAGCGCAACACGACCCCCTTGCGGGTTCTGTGCAGTTTGACGGTCTGTAACCGAAGCTCCAGCAGCAAACGCTGCGACGCAGGGAGGAAAGAAACTGCTTGGTGATTTCGTGTGTGTGTGTGTGTGTGACTGCTCGCCGTTTGAGTCAGCAGGCGTTGGCCCCGCAGCCCGCCTGCTTTACGAGCGCCCCATCGATGAAGCCCCCCCCGACCCCCCCCCCCCCCGCCCCGACAGCCTTTTACAGGGCAGTTTGTCCAGTCTGGGACACGGAGACGCTGCTGCTTTTAGCTGGTCTCTTGGCTCTGAAGTGCACACGTTGTTCCTCATCAGACAGGATGCATGTTTCTCCATCTCCTCACACTCCACTGCTGCTCTGATGTGAGAACAGAGGGGGGGGGGGCGGGGGGGGGGGGGGGGGAACCTTCACTAAAGGCCCGAGTATTCTGATATAAACTGGTGATGAAAAATGAAATGACATCAAACATTCTGCTTCCAGTAGGACTCCCTGGAGCGCGGCAACAAAGAATCTTGGCACAACATGCTTTCTATTTTTTTTTTCTTTGTATCAACCAGTGTGAAAAGCACAGTTCCTCAGTTGCTTTTTCCGACCATAACCTCCATAAATAGATGAATTCATTTCGATTCATTGCCATTTCAAATGGCTTATGACTGAAAAAAACAACAAATTTGTGTTTGTTGAAGTACTGAATACATGAACCCTTTCTTTTCAAAAACAACTGTATGAATAACTTTTAAAAGTTGTGGTGATGAGTCTGCACATCTGTTGTGTTGAAGTAACCGATTTATGATCAAAAACCGTCAAGTGTCACAGTTCGGTTTTTCCACGTCCACGACGACTTGGGTCTCGGTCGATGCATAAGCGCCGCGTGCCACCTCCACCCGTTTCGGCAACTGTTGCATGCAAAGACGCATACGGATGCTGTGGTGATAAATTCAGTCACGTCACCCGGTGCAGCTGCTGCTGGCCCGAGTGTGAATTATAACAGCCCCACGTCAGGTGTCATCAGTCTCTGTTGGATGGCCTTTTGGATGGAAGGGTTCCCTGCTGTGTGTGTGTGTGTGTGTGTGTCACAGTGCGGGATGATAGACGGCGGAGAGCAGCGGTTTGCATTCGAAAGAACATCACTGCTGCTGCTGCTGCTGCTGCTGCTGCGGTGCGCCACCAAACGGGGTGAGACGTGAGACACGGGCCTCGCCCGCAGACGGCGTTTTTTAGGTTCATGTTTATTGTTCTTTGCATTTGGCTGGCGGCGCTTTCGGGTGAGAAGAGGTGAGCGTGTCTGACCTTGTGCGTATAGGCCTGTGAGGAGGAGGCACGTTCTCACTCGTACTAAGCCTGAATACGTTTAAGAAGAGGCAACAAGAGGACTACGTTGTCCATTGTCGTCATGCACCAACCGCCAAGTCAAATTCCATCTATGTCTGACATATTTTGGCAATAAACGATTCCTGACAGAAAGATGTGCAGATGTTGTTAAATGCGTCTCAAGAACAGAACCAAAACGTCGATCTGGACTTGGACTTGAAATCTGCCTGTAATGGCTTCCTTCTCTTTCCCACTTGGTTTGGTTTTTCGGGGCAGCACAGCAGGACGCCGCGGTGCGTTTTGTCACTTACTTATTTTTTTCAAATGTATTTCACGCGCCTGGAGTATACTATAGATCACTCCGCGTTCTCTAGAACCCTCCGCGTTCTCCAGAACCCACGGCCCTGTCGCCAATGTGGACCCATCTAACGGCTCCGTAACGGCACGCGCCTCGGCTGCGCGCCTCTTGTCGTCAAGTCACGCTGCGGTTTCCCCCCAACAGAACAGAGGAGCTCCTGTATCATCCTCCTCCTGCCTCCACCAACAACACCGCCCCCACCGTCTACGCCCATCGCGCACGTCCACTTGGAGACACAGACAGACAGACGGGGAGAGAGAGAGAGAGAGAGAGAGGGAGAGAGAGAGACTCTTGCGGCAGCAAACCACTCGGGAGGAGCCTTTACCCGTCCGCCGGCCGGGTGCGCGCGCGTTGGCGCGGCTCCCCGGGCTTGTCGGGCTGATGGACCGCTTCGACTCGGACAGGAGGAGAGGTGCGGCCTCCGCTGCCTGGCGAGAGTAAATATTATGACGCGTTGCACTGAGACTCTGCTTTGTCACAGCGAGAGAGAGAGAGATAGAGGGAGAGAGGGAGAGAGAGAGAGAGAGAGAGAGAGAGAGAGAGAGGGAGAGAGAGAGAGAGAGAGAGAGAGAGAGAGAGAGAGAGGGAGCACACTGCGACGTGCACGTTGAGATGGTGCACGTTTCGGTAGTGGTCATAGATCCGGGTACGGACGGGTAGCAGTAGGGGGGGAAAAACTGAACGTTACTGGCTCACTGGGACCCTCGAATGGAACGGAATATTTAGAAGAAAACGGCCATTCCAAGTGAAAATGTCCAAGCTTTGAGTTATATTTTGCTGTCCTTCCTGTCTGGTTAATTTTCTCACGTTATGGTTTCCATTTTTAAAGCTGCTAAAAACTTTTTTTTTTCTCAATTAGTTTTGGGATTTGGCGTTTTTTGGGAAGCCCCTCTCATCCCCTCGGTCCTGGTTCTGGTGAGGACAACTATGTAGAATATTCTTGCCGATGGTCTTGTTCGTCTTTTATATGTCATGTCGATCCCTTATTAGTAAAAAAAAAAAAAAAAAAAAAAATGTTTTAAAGTTACTTGTATTCACTAATACAATTAAAAAAAAAAATCTATCATTATGTATTGACATGCATAATATCGACTCCTTTGTTGCCATTATAACAACATGCATTTTAGATGATGTATAAGACTAAAAGACGCTTCACAAACAGAACTTGCTATCAATCATTAATGAGGAACCATTGTCTGCCCGTCCGATACTATGCGCCAACCGCCATGTCTGAATTCCTTGTGTGTCTAACATATTTTGGCAGTGAATGTTCCTGATTCCTCTGCCCCCCCCCCCCCTCTTTCCTACCCCCCACTTGTGTCTTTGCACTTCCCCCTGCGTGCGTTTAAAAAAAAAACAGGAAGCTGAATCACAGCCAGCCACTCCTGCCTACAGTAGACCTGTGGGAACCCACAAGACAATCCGAGCCATTGGGGGAGAAGAAAAATTTAAAAAAGATAACCTGTTACATCGTTGCGCTCCTCTCTCTCTCTCTCTCTCTCTCTCTCTCTCTCTCTCTCGCTTAACCAGTTCTCCGGGGCCCTGTGCTGTTAGCGCTCTGCCTCTGGCACAACCGTGTGTTTGAGAAACCCTCCGCGCTGCACACTGCTCAGCCTGTGTGCACAGTTTGTGTTTATGCAGCACACACACACACACACACACACGTGCACACACACACACACACACGCCATGCCTTTTGAGTTCCCCCTTCCACAAACTGACTTGTGGAGAAGGCTTGTTTTTCGCGGACAGGTCAACACGCCCACCTCGCGGTGTGCAGGCACGGGCAGGCCCGCGCGTTTGCCAAATCGTACTCGTTTTCAAAGGCTTGGTCATCTGCCACGCGGCGTTCCCGCTGGGCCTCAGCACGCCTTGAACCGAGCAGGGGCGCCGCTTTGGTCGTTGCAGAGGCTTACGTCATCGTTTAGACACAGTTTAACGCTGCTAACAGGGCGAAACGCCGTCTCCAGTGTCGGACCCCCCCCACGCTAACTCTTTAAGTTTAGCTACGAGACGACGGCTGACATCACGGCGTTATTTACAGAATCTAAATCAGGCCACCGGCTCGGTGTTTGGGCCCCCCCCCCCCCCCCCCCCCCCCCCGCGATGAACGCCTGAGCATCTGGAGCCAGTTGCGTTGGACCCTGAGGTGGTCGCGTGCCAGCTGGTACTAAGACCTCTCACTCTTCTCCCCCCCCGCCCCCTTTCAGACGACGCAATGTTTATCAGATCATGTCGGCTCAGTGTGTGTGTGCCAGAGAGGGAGGGAGAGACACACACACACACACACACACACACACACAGCGGGGGCGAGAGGTCGTTGGCTGGTGTGAGCGTCTTAGCTGACTCAGCACACTAAGCCTGTGCCATTGACACACTTTGGCGTCCACGTCCTGCGGGCGAGAGCAACGCCCTGCTGTGGGTCTCTCGCATGAGGCAGCGACGGGCCCCCTTGGGGGAGTGTGCTGCACGTGCGCGCGTCTTATGGCGAGCGATGCAAGAGCCGTGCACCCTGAACCTTTTTTTGGGGGGGGGGTTTCTCCTTTTATTGCACATTGGCGGTTCTTTTTCTCGGTCGGGATTCTTTTGATGCAACGTGTCCATTTGGGAAATGTGCATTTTGGACACTTCGGTTGGTCTTGTGAGTACTTTTTCTGTATTAATACACAATCATTTCAAGCCGAGCACTCCTCCAAAAAAACGCTCTCCGTGGACAATTTGAGATACGGGCTGAGTGTAAAAAGACATTGTCCCCGAGTGTCTCCCTTGGACGAGTGATTTGTGTGCTGTTGAAAAGCACCCCTCCACCATCAGCCTTATTACAGGCCACGGTGGTTTATTTCTAGCTGTATTCGGCTCTGTAATAGTCGCCCTACCGGCCGTAGCTTGTGTGTGTGTGTGTGTGTGTGTGTGTGTGTGCGGCCCAAGTAACGGCGGCTTGGCTGACGGATTGCCGCAGCCTGGCATTATCGCTGCACACAACAATGGCGCTGGGACGGCGAGGTCTATTTTTAGCCTGCGCCTATACTCGCAATTTGATTTCATTTATTTTTCAATACACACAAATCAAAGCCCGCCCGAAAACGGATGCCGCCCGCTCACCGGAGGACCCCCCCCCCCCGCTTCTACTGTGACAGTCGAAAACATCCAGCGAGGCCGCGCCAACGCCTGTGTGCGCTTCCCGCGGTGGTTCCAGTGGGGGATCTCCACGCCGAGGGCCCGTCTTGCTCAGTGGCTCCTTGTTTTTTTTTGTGTGTGTGTGTGTGTGTGTGTGTGTGTGGAGTTGTGCCGGAGAGGTAGTCGTAGTAAGAGGGAGGTTTCCCAGGCTGCCTGGAACACTCCGATAAGCTGCTTTATACACCAGGACATGCGCTCCGGCCTCGGGTGACACCACGCACAACCTGTGTGTGTGTGTGTGTGTGTGTGTGTGTGTCTTGATTCACCTGCTTCACCTCCTGCCAGCCATTCCATTTGTAAGCTGTGCTCAGGCTCCATGGATGACACATGGAACAAGTGCCCTCATCCTCTACTGCACACACACACACACACACTCCTATTCACAGCAGAATGAATGATGCTTAATATCCACTGGAGACTTTTATGCCTCTTCCGGGCCTCACTCGACTTCTTTGGCGTCGAGGTGATCCTTTCGGTTCCCTCGTGTGATAACAACTGGAACTGGACTGCCCGGTTGATTCACATTCCCAGGATGAGTCCCATTTGTGACGAGTCCACCGAAAGTCAGTGAAAAAAAACAACACATTCTCGGTATTGAAGTCATGCGGACAGGCCTATCTGGAATCAGACCTTTTAATAATCCCAGAGTGTTGACAGCGGCGTCTGCCTGAGAGTTCCAGCTCTGTTTTGGTTACCGGTAAGACAGCAGAGGAGCTTTGGATTTGGACCGCTGAGCACAGATTGACTATTTAACATTCTTCACACTTTCAAATAGCCGAGTTTCCTATGAAAAAGTGTCTCGTCTGGCACGGACACTGAAAGTGAGCTCTTACTTTGGAACCTGCGAATACCCACGAATAATGAACCATGGAGTGGAAGCCAAAACTCTGGAAAACTGGAATCATCCTTTAAGGCGTCCGTGCGCTGCGCCCCCGGGTGACGGAGGCCGCCGGGGTGCAGCCTGTCCACTTCAAACGGCCCGAGGATGGCTGAAGGAGGGGGAGGCGGGGGGGGGGGGGGGGGCGCTGGCGGCGCTCCCTTTTGAAGCTCGCTCCGAGGCCTCTTTCTATCCCACCTATACTGCCATTATGTTCCTTCACTCCCTCCCTCCCTGTGTCCCCCCCCCCCCCCCCTCTTCATCTCAACCTGTCGACCTCTGTCTTAGTCCTTTTTAGTGCTCCAAAAAAAAGAGACGAATAAAAGCAGCATCCAGCCCACTCGGCTCTCCTCCTCCTCCTCCTCCTCCTCCTCCTCCTCTCACTGATGTACCCGAGCTGCAGTTTTTATTTTAGTGATCGGTAATCACTGGCTTCCTCCCCTGTGTGTGTGTGTGTGTGTCCCTTCAACTGCAATATGTAAACATCAAATATCACAATTTTTATTCCGGGATGCACGGTTTGGTTTTCTCAGATGGTTGCTAATGGCAACCGGAGTTTCGTTCTCCCCCTCGCGGTGGTTAAGAGGGAGCTGTTTTGGTCGACGGATCAACTTCCCTCACTTAAGAAACGGCGTCGCGTTCGTCCAATGACGGACCGGCACTTTCCCAAGTTCCGTCACTCGAAAGTTCATCGACGGCCACGAATGGATTCGCCTCTCGGCAACGGCTTTAGTTGTTTTCTTCAACCGCAGCAGGCGGCTTTCTGCAGCCAAGCAAGCTGCCATGAGCGCTCCCCCCCCCTCCCCCCCCCCCTTTACACGAGCCTACCGGCACACAGCAGACAGACAAAGTCAGGGACTAGCCGGCAAACATAATGAAGCGTTTAGCAGCTAATGAGACAGATATTTCCCTCAGGAGTCGACGCAGATCAAAACAGCGCTGCAAGGGGAGTGAATCCTGGAGCCTTTCTAGTGAACGCTGTTATATAATGTGCTGTGATTTATTTAATTTTTTTTTTGCAGGTAGTCCATCACATAAAAATACAAAAAATGTCAGGCTTAGGTGTAATGTATATCTATTATATATTTTTTTAAATTTAACAACAATGAATTGATAATTCCCAAAGGTCGTCAATGCTTTTGTACAACGTCTCATGTTTATTTATTTGCAGGCCCGCTTCAGACCAGGTGGTCTAGTGTATTCACCCTGCCCACTGCAAACTGAAATGATCTCTAAATATCCGCGTGGCCTTTCCCCCCCCCCCCCCCCCCCTCCCCCCCATGAGCGCGTCTCGTCTCACCGCGTCTTGTCTCTCCGTCCTCGCCCAGGTGAGCGTGAGATGACGAGGGGCCTGCGAGCGTGAGGCCATGGGCTGCACCTCGGCCAAGCAGGTGTCGGCCGTGCCCAGCGACGAGGAGGGACACGGCAAGGCCTACGGCAACGGAGACCTCTTCACCGGTCAGTATGCACACACAGAGGGAGAGGCGGGGTGGGGGGGCTGTCAATAAAAGCTTCAAGCTCCACATATATCGCTCAGCTAATTGCTCAGCGTTGACCTATATGCTCGTCGTCACGGCGTTTAGTTCTCCATTTCAAACCATAACTGTCGACGCTGGGGTTTTATTGCCGGTTATCCATGTTGACGGTTCACGAGAGGGGAAGTTGGCCCGCGGGCCGCCAAAAAGGAGCGCCCGGGACCGTGTTTCAGGGCGCCCCTAGAAACTGGACCTGAGGAGGGGAGAGGAGAGGAGAGGAGAGGAGAGGGGTTTCCATTTAAGGATGAATCGATTCATTGGGTTAGTCTGGTGGTTTCCAACCGAGAGGGGGCCGAAGGAACTCGAGATGAATCTTCAGTCTTCATCTTGGGCGTCTTGTTGAGAAGAAGAATTATTTTAGATCCCAGCAAGCGACTGAGATAACAAATGCACCAAGGCTGTTCTTCTTGGAGAAGCCCCTCCTGTCATTTCCTTTGGACCCAATCTAATGACTTAAAAGGCATTCTGCGTCACAGTGTGTGACACAGAACACCAAGCGGGCCCCGCTTCGCTGTCGAGGGGTCAAAAACCGACCGAGGCGGGGGGGGGCCTCGGGGTTATCCGATGGCTCGGATTGGAATGAGGATTTCACTTCATGGAGTGATTCGCTGAAGAAGAAAAAAAACAACACAATCAACAGATGAATCTGTTTGTAAGCGGCTTCTCTAATAATAGAACGCAGGCTGTCGAGCCACGACGGACAGAAACGAAAGTGAAGGCCAGAGACGCAGAGGGATGATTGGTTGGGTTTGGGGGGTGTGGGTGGGGGGGTGGGGGGGGGGAGATTAATAGCGATTACGAATTAGGAGCAACACTCCGCTACGGCTGCAAAGCGGGCGGATGACGATCCGCAGGAGGTCCTCCCTCTCCCCCGTCTGACCCCTCCTCCCCCCTCTGAAGGTTCTCTTCTCTCTCACTTCTATCCTCTTCTCATTACAACCCCCCCCCCCTCTCCGCGGTTTCCTTGAAAGAGGAAGGGAGGATGAAGCGCGCTGCCGCTCTTCCCGTTTTTTTGTGTGTGTTTTTTTTCTTCTTTCCCTTCTCTCTTAAACCTTCTCCGTCTCGGTCAGATCGCCTCTTCCCTCCCCCAGGCTCAAGGCCTCGTTCGTCCCTCCCTCCCTCCCTTTTTTTCTCTCTCTATTTTGAGGTCTCTGTGCACACTTTTCTCTCCTCCCTCTCTTCCTGCCTTCATCCAGCCAGTGTTTCTTCTCCCCTCTTCCTCTGACACGCCATTGGGTCAGAGCCTTTTTGTCCTCTCACCTCTCCTCCTCTTCCCTCCCGCTTCCTCCCTTCCTGTCCCCCCAGTGTCACTGTCGGTTGGTTAAAGAGGCTCCAGACTGGCATTGCTGGGTGTGTGTGTGTGTGTGTGTGTGTGTTGGAGGTGGTAAACAGAAGTGACCTGGATCTGGTGGATTATCTCGGTCCCAGTGACACCCTTTCTTCATGCCCCCCTTTTTGCTATTTGTTGTTTCTTCTTCATCTCCCCTTCATCCGGTCTTATCTTTTTGTTCCTTCTTCACGTCTGAATTCCGACCTCCTCTTCCTCGGGGGTTCGACGCGTCATCGGCGCGTCGTCTGCACGCATTCTTTCCCACTGAACTCGCTGCCCCTTTCCAGTGTGCTTCTCGGGATCGAGGCAGATTTTTTTTTTTTTTTTTCTCACCCCGCCCGATAAACACACATTTTCCCCCTCCCTCACCACCACACGTCGACACGCGTCCACCTACTTGTGTCCGTGCATGTTTCTGCGTCCTCAGGCGAGACGGTGCAGCCCCCTCCATTCAAGCACTGATCCACCTCCGACAGATTGTCTGCCAGCCTTTCCGAACCGGGTGTATTAGCGCGTGAGTGTAAGTGTCCCAGATATTAAGACTTTCACCCCCGCCCCCTCTCTCTCTCTCTCACACAATAACCGGAAAAGGCCGAGCCGCGTTACACAAACGCTGAAGGACGGTGATGGAAAAACACCATTTACAACATTGCGCAGGGGCTGCGTGTGTGTGTGTGTGTGTGTGTATGTGATTGTTCGCGCCTGTTGGATTTGTTGGATTTCTCCTGCCAGTAGATTTGACTTGATTCCAGACATGGCAATTATTAAGGATAATGTATAGTTTTTTTTTCGGTTAATACTATGGCTAGAAAAAGGAAAGATGTGTGAATATTGTGACAGATGGAACCAGAAGTCCAATTCTCATATAATCTGATTAATTTATAGTGGAGCAAACATTATATTGTTTTCCTATTTGCCTAAAAGTCTGAACAGACTTTCGGGTTTATTGTGCGTGTGTGCGCGTTGTGGCCTATAGCCAGAGTGGCTGAGAGGTAGGACACACAGCGGGAAGGACAGAGTGACATCGCCACAGGACCGCTCGAGCTGTTGGAACACACACACTTACACACACACACACACACACACACATGCGTGTGTGCTACATCGTGGTTATTACAATGAGTCTCACCCATACAAAACGGCACAAAAAATGACACGGCCTCGTCTGAAATAGAAACACACACACACACACACACACACGTGAGCATTTGGAGTGCTGGTCTCTAATCACAAAAATCACGGCCTCTGAAAATAGTCCTTGCCTTTCATCCCCCCCCCCCCCCCCCTCCGCCATCTCTGTCCCGAAGCGAGCCCGGCCAACATCAGCGTGACGAAACACTCTTGTCATTCCTTCTGACGATGACTCCTGCGCACACGCGCACACACACACAGCATGACCACTTTTGGCTCCTATCTGTACCGCAGCGCAGTCTGTGATGTGATGAGTGTTGATTGGCGTAAGCTGGGTCACTTTGATCTGTGTGTACCCGTCGCATTAAAAAAGCTCCGTGACTCTCCAGAGACAGTCGGGCAGTAAAACCCGTCAGGCTGCAGCTCAGCGCGATCGCAACGTGACACGTTCTCCACAATTTGGCTTCTTGAAAATGTCCATTTCGATTTGTTTATGTAACCCAGCAGCAGCAGATTTTACCGGCACGATGTGGCCCGAGCACCCAGTGTGTTGCTCCTGTAACGTGAGAGAGAGAGATTTAAAGCATCCTTTATTCCACTCTTACCATGGAGCCAGAACAATCTTTCAGCAGTCCCTTCATCACCTTCACCGGGTCTTCACTACCGGCACCCCTGGCCCTATTTTTTACGAGTCAGCCAGATGGTCAATTTGGCGGAAGCAGACAAAAAGTTCATCAATGTGGGGGCAGATTTTTCTTTTTTGCAGTATTTTGGACCAAAAATAAATAAAACGGGAGAAAAGCCCTCTCCAAGACCCTGAAACCATTCCTTCAAAAGTCAAAAGAGAGCGGTCTCAGTCTGAATCACACACCTCCCCAATGTGTGGAGCCAGGTGTGCCCGGTATCTGTTTGTGGCTATAGCACCGTGCACAATCCTCCACTGGAGGTCTGCTGTCCGTTTCTCCACAGGTGGTTTATACAAACACACCTCCAGCACCCCTTCGGGGAAGAGCTCGTTCCACCTCGCCTCCTTTAACCCCACCAGAGTGCGCAAGTTCACAACCTTCACGCATATTTCATATATTGTTTTCTTCCCTGCCATCTGAGAACTGTCCAGGCGAGGGGTTGTGAACGTCAGCATCTTATTCCCCCCCCCCCCCCCCCCCCCGTCACCCAGCAGCTGGGGCAATGACAGAGCACAGTTTCCTGCAGCTGCTCTCAGGTGTTGTGGCAGCGCATTGCAGACCTCCTCCGCTAATTTGTTAGTCAACCTGACGGACGTGATGTTGGTGTTTTGTCTGAACGCAACCATGGCCGGTGCTGTTGAAGCCATCTTCACTAAGAGTCCCAATTTGGTGCAGCCTGCTTCTCTTAGTCGCGTTCACATGGCAGAATGCAGCGTTTAAGTACTTATGAAGCTGTTGAAGAACAACGGCTCCTCCAAAAGCCACAAGCCCGGAGTCTCGTCAGCTTCACGAGAGATGCTAAAAACCTGCCAGGCCTGAAGAACGGAGCTGTAGAATGGCGTCAGCCCGGCCAAAGTCCACTCCCTCAGCCTGTAGCAGGAAGAGCTACTTGTCGTATCCCATCCGTCCGGCTCCCCTCTGCAGCAGTGGAGCAGTGTTCATCCAGCTTGGGCCACAGCCATATAGCAGCTTCTGTGCAGGACGGAGTCTGAAAGAGGCAATCCTGAACTGGATATCAATGAGACCCTGTCCTCCCTCTGCCACCGGTAAATAGAGAGCTGCTGCACGCACCCAGTGATGGCCGGACCAGAAGAAGTCCACGACCGACCTTTGTATCTCTGCTATGAGACCTCCTGGTGGGGTTAGTGCAATAAGCGTGTGCCAAAGAGTCGAGGCAACCAAGTTGTTGGCAACCACAACTCTTCCCTTATATGACAGCTGGGGAAGCAACCAACGCCTTTTCCTTACTTCCCTCCCGGATTTTTTTCTGGTAGTCCTCAGAGCCCAAAAACATACCCACTTTTAGTCCCTCTTTCCCCCCACTGAAGCCCCCCGGGCAGGTGAAGCACTATATGCTGTCTCCACTGTCCCACCAACAAAACTTTTCAAAGATTTTTCCCAGTTCACCCGTGGAGTTGAAGCCTTATCATAGAGTGACAAACCATCCTGTAGGCTAAGGACATCCCCCTGGTCCCTGATGAAGATGTTTACATCATAAGCATATGCAGACACAATGATGGGACGACAAATGTCGGAGGACACAGGCAGTGAGAGACCCCCGAGCCGACTTCTCAGCCTGCACAACAGAGGCTCAAAAGCAAGGCCCTGAGATGGGACTACCTTGCCTCATCCCTCGCTGCACAGGGATCGGTCGGCTCAGCCCAGCTTCCATTTTCACCATGCAAACAGCTCCGTTATACAACCCACCCAAGCCAAAAAACCCTCACCAAGCCCAAAGGCCCTGAGTGTAGAAAATAGGTAGGTGTGGTTCACCCTGTCAAAAGCCTTCTCCTGATCCAGTGAGACAACACCAACATTTACATTGTGGAGTTTACATACATCAATTACATCATGAACGAGAAAAATATTGTCCATAACCGTTCCGGGATGCAGTATGTTTTGGTCACTGTTTACAATTACTTTCAAGTAGTCTCTTAGTCTGTTGGATAGAGCTCTGGAAAGCACCTTGTAGTCTGTGCAAAGGAGGGCCACTGGTCTCCAGTTTTTATTAAGGGCCAACTCTGACAGAAACAAAAGTCACACATACACACCACCACACATTCACACCATAAAGACCCGAGAATAAACAAAATTACACCTAGAAAACCCTATCAAACAATTCACCTCATGTCACGCTCCGTTCACTCCGCACTACTTCCACTCAGAGAGAGACCCTGTATTGTGTTTCCCTATGTTTACGCAGCGCGTCTCAGTCTGGGAATCCTGTGTAGTGTCAGAAGGCCATTTGTGTGTGCGTGTCCGCTTGTTCAGACAGGAGCCGACACGTTTACATTCCTGTTGCTAACAGAAGAAACATAGCCCTCGCCCCCTCAACGGTGACGCACGTGTCGGTGTAGAGGTGCAGGTGACTCTCCAGGTGCGCTGTGTGAGCCGCGGGTTAGAGGGAGGGCTGTAACCTTTTTGAGTACAAACTGGATCAGACAGAAGCAAGGAAAATGTAACGGGTTTTTTTCCGTTAACGGAAAATTTAACGGGTTTTTTCCGTTAAAGGGAAATTTTACGTTTTTTCCGTTAAATTTTCCTTTGGCGAAAAACAAAAAAGTTAACGGGAAATTTAACGGGGTTTTTTCCGTTAACGGGAAATTTAACGGTTTTTTTCCGTTAACGGGAAATTTAACGGGTTTTTTTTCCGTTAACGGGAAATTTAACGGGTTTTTTCCGTTAACGGGAAATTTAACGGGTTTTTTCCGTTCAATTTTCCTTTGGCGAAAAACAAAAAAAAGTTAACGGGAAATTTAACGGATTTTTTTCCGTTAACGGGAAATTTAACGGGGTTTTTTCCGTTAACGGTAAATTTAAAGGGTTTTTTTCCGTTAACAGGAAATTTAACGGGTTGTTTTCCGTTAACGGGAAATTTAACGTTTTTTTTTCCGTTAACGGGAAATTTAACGTTTTTTTTTCTGTTAACGGGAAATTTAACATTTTTTTCCGTTAACGGGAAATTTAACAGGTTTTTTTCCGTTAACGGGAAATTTAACGTTTTTTTTTCCGTTAACGGGAAATTTAACGTTTTTTTTTCTGTTAACGGGAAATTTAACATTTTTTTCCGTTAACGGGAAATATAACGGGTTTTTTTCCGTTAACGGGAAATTTAACGGGTTTTTTTCCGTTCAATTTTCCTTTGGCGAAAAACAAAAAAAAGTTAACGGGAAATTTAACGGCTTTTTTTCCGTTAACGGGAAATTTAACGTTTTTTTCCGTTAACGGGAAATTTAACTTTTTTTTTTTCGTTAACGGGAAATTTAACGGGTTTTTTTCCGTTAACGGGAAATTGAACGGGTTTTTTTCCGTTAACGGGAAATATAACGGGTTTTTTTCCGTTAACGGGAAATTTAACTTTTTTTTTTCCGTTAACGGGAAATATAACGGGTTTTTTTCCGTTAACGGGAAATTGAATGGGTTTTTTTCCGTTAACGGGAAATTTAACGGGTTTTTTTTCGTTAACGGGAAATTTAACGGGTTTTTTTCCGTTAACGGAAAATTTAACGGTTTTTTTCCGTTAACGGAAAATTTAACGGTTTTTTTTCCGTTAACGGGAAATTTAACGGGTTTTTTTTCGTTCAATTTTCCTTTGGCGAAAAACAAAAAAAAGTTAACGGGAAATTTTACGGCTTTTTTTCCGTTAACGGGAAATTTAACGGGTTTTTTTCCGTTAACGGGAAATTTAACGGGGTTTTTTCCGTTAACGGGAAATTTAACGGGTTTTTTTCCGTTAACGGGAAATTTAACGGGGGTTTTTCCGTTAACGGGAAATTTAACGGGGGTTTTTCCGTTAACGGGAAATTTAACGGGTTTTTTTCGTTAACGGGAAATTTAACGGGTTTTTTTCCGTTAACGGGAAAGCAGGAAATTGTCAACGGAAAAAAAATTACAATTTTACATTTCACTGTAATGGAAAGTGCCATGGTGTGTGTCAGTCTTGGCTGCTTTATCTGCAATAGGTTAAGCAGCTTCGTGTCAGTAGGGCTTTGCTCTGCAGCAAAGGTGCTGCACGTTTGGATTTCATATTACATCTTTCACAGATTCATTGTAGGGCCGGGCAATAAGAGACTGGATATCATCTTTTACATTTGGGGCTTCGTAATATGACAGTGTTCTCTTCTTGGTTTTCACGCTACGACCGTGTTTCTCAAGACGTTCGACTATTTTTTTTTACCCAGTTAGTTATCGGTGTTGCTGCTTCTATGACGATTTAAGTGATAAATGATCACAAATGTAGAAATACTGTCCTGAGCTCAGATCCTGGGCATCTGGGCAGATGGATTTGATGCACCTGTGGTGGTCGTACGTTCCCTCGGTTCGGCGCAGGTGCACAGCACTGAGTTTCCACCTGTTAGCGTGTTGCGGGGCGCGACGCCGTGCAGTTTTGAGAGAAGTGTTGGCAGTGAGCTTGTCTTAACTGTCTTAACCGTCTAAGATGTCCCTGCAGGCCAAAAGCTGTCGGGCGGATCTTTAATCCCTCCATCTCTTTCGCCCTCCTCTCTTGCTTCACATGGACGCGTATTCCCTCAATGTATTTTTATTCATTCCTGCTTTGCTGCAGCTTGAATAGAAAGGAGATGACTAGTTTCCGCCCACTTGAACCTCTGCTGTCATCTGCACCTTCTAGAACACTGTATCAAGTTGCAGTGATCAGATTACTGGGACACAAATCAGAGCTAGAATCTATGGTGTAGTCGTTGGTAATGTGGAAATAACGCGGTGAGGGAGTTATGACATAGTTCAATCATTTTAGTCCTTCAGGTCATTTTCACCAGGACGCATGAAATTAATTTTGTCAGTGTTTCTATGTGCAATAAATACATTTTGCTGTTGTTTGTTTTCCTCCTGCCTCACTCGCCCTCCTTTTAATCTCTCTCTCTCTCTCTTTCCGAACCACCCTCCTCAGACGAATACAAGATGAAGGGAGTGGAGGAGGTGAAGTACATGAGAGGGGAAGATAACCGGGTGAACGCACGCAACCAGGAGAACCTGGTGAGAGACACACACACACACACACACACACACACACACACACACACACACTTACACCAGCCCGTCATCGACACAGATTCAGACCTTTACCTGACAGTTTATCAAACAGGGCCAACAGGGTGGAGTTTATGTCCGAAGGCAGCTCCCGTCAGCCAGCACACACACACACACACACAAACACACACACACACACGTTGTCTCCCGCTCATGTGACACACAGAGAGGTGCGTCACACGCAGGTAGAGACAGCCCCGCTGGCTTGTGTGGAATGCCAGGCGATGGGTTCGAGTCTCCCCCCCCCCCCGAAACCTGAGAAATGTTGAATCGTCATTGTACAAGTCCAGGTTTCTTTTGTAACAATAACTGTGACCATCCAATCAACAGAGGCACATTGTAACCTTGATGTGTACAACGTGTTCACCGACACACTACATGATCGCAAAGAGTCATTCAGTAAATCAGTAAACAGTAAATCAAAAAACAGTGTCCCCAGTTTGACGACACAAGATAAGATTGATTCTAAGCACACGGAAGGATAATCCATCCACAGGACATGTGTGGCATATGAAGATGATGAAATCCTGGTAGAGAACACACCATTGTGGCTCCACTGGAGGCAACCTGCCGGTGTGAGAGCGCGGTTTTGGGTCTCCCATCACTACCACACCATCCCTCCCAGTTTGAATCAAAAACCACCAGCCATTTACGACGAGCCGTGCAGCTGATGCAGTGCGCTTCCTTTACTATTAGAGTAAGTCGAGCTATTTTGAATCAAGATTTCAACACAAATGTAAACGCGGCTGTTTGGGGGGGTTTTTTTTGCACACAAAAGGATTATTCCTCTCAAGTCCCCTGCACAGATTTTGTAAGAATCCTTGTTGGCTGACAGATGTGACTTATCAAGATGCTGATCAGACGGCATGAATATAACAAAAACCCCAAGGACACAGCTGTTACCCGTGGATTTATGGCTCCTCACCCTGCCAGAAGCCGTCCATAACGTTGTTTTCTGAGAATCGGGCCGTGCGTCCGGCCGGGCCTGTTGACCGGTATTTGTTTGATTGTGGCAGGAAACTATACACAGAGGCTCAATGGGGGGGGGGGGGGGGGGTGGTGAGAGAAATGCCACCAACCTTCACTCGTACACTCACATCAGTGCCTGCCAGGCGAGGAACCGCAGGTCCGATGTGTCATGTGTTTTCAGTAGTGTGGCTGAACTATTTGTGTGTTTTAACAGCGGATGATGGCAACTTGTGTGTGTGTGTGTGTGTGTGTGTGTGTGCACCTTTCAGGAGAAGAGCAATGTGCAGTACAGGGGCAAACCGCAGAAAGAGGTCTCTTCGGGAAACATCAAGTCCAAGTAAGTGTCCGGTAGCAGTGTGTGTCCTGTAATGAATCTCATGTCTCATGGCGGCACAGAACACGCGTGTAGTCGCCGCGTAGCGGTGATGTCATCGCTTCCGTCGGGAGCTTGGACGGTCCGACGTAAACCCGGTCTCTGTGATGCTGGTGTGTTGTGATTTGGCTGAACTGGCCCTTTAAGAGACTTCACCTCCATTAACGTATTACTCTGAACGTTGTGTTTAAGTGATGTGCTGCGCCTGGTTTTTATTACGCCGCCTCTCAGACGGCGTGTGTGTGTGTGTGTTTTGTATATGTAAACAGATTGGTAGTTTGCCTCTCGGACGGGTTAATACTTTAATAAATTATTATTTAAATTCCTTCCTCCACAGCCTTTCTCACACTGCAGTGAGGATTGTGTGTGTGTGTCTGTGTGTGTGTGTGTGCGTGCGTAGTGTGCGTACGGGGGGGTGTAATGGAAAATTCTCATGATGTATTTCTTGCCTCCCTTCTCCTCCTCGTCTCCAACTTCCTCCCCCCTCCTTCTCTTCTCTCTCTCTCTATCGCTTCTCAGCATTCACACGTCAGAGAGCCAGCAGGAATTTTTCAAGATGCTGGATGAGAAGATTGAGAAGGTGAGGGAGGGGGCGGGGGGGGGGCGGGTGTGCGTTTGGTTTGGTGGAGGCGGGGTAGGGGTGGGGGGGGGGGGTCTCTGAGCGAGTTTTAAAGAAACAGCTGTGTCTTAACGTTTAAAGAGGCAGGCTGTACTACAACAACAGAAATTAGTGCACATTGTGACTTATGGGGTCCACACCAGCCCCGATGGGGAGGGGGGCTGCGGGGGGAGGGGGGTTGAGGGCTCGCTACTCTGTCTGGCATTTGATCTCACCCGTTGTTGGTGACTGAAAATGAGGTCGTGGTAGAGCGATAGTTGAGTAGTGGGGATGCATTTCATTTTTTCCGCCAGCCTTAAAATGAGTCGGTGTGTTTATCGTGTGGAAATGACTCGTATCAGCTCTCGTGAACATTTTGTTTCTGGCCACTTCAGTGAAGAGCCGCGATGAACCGACAGTCCAGAATGTGCTGGTGAGAACATTGTGGATCCATTAAAGCTGCTAAAATATCAGAATAGAACTTTTTTTGCATCCTTTTTATTTTCGACCAACGTGAAGGGAAATTCAACCCTGCAGCTGAGTCACAGCTGTTTGGTTTATTGATTATGTGCCTTCAATCAGGCTCTCCATCACAATGGGGGGGGAGAGAGAAACAAAGCAGCGTAACTGCCCCCCACCCACTCTTCTCCCTGTCAGCACTCACACAGCATTTGCACCGCCGGTACACACAGAGTGTTTGTGTGAGTAAAAGGGTTAAGGAGCCGCTATTGCTGAAGATACTTAACCAGAACAAGTCACCCACGTCTCATCTCTCTCTCTCTCTCTCTCTCTTTACGCGCAGGGACGAGACTACTGTTCGGAGGAAGAGGAGGAGGAAGAGGAGGAGGGGGAGAAGGAAGACGGGACATAGCACAGAGGCCCCCCGAGATTCACCCTCACAGAGGGCCTCACAACGTGCGTGCGTGTGCGTGTGTGTGTGTGTGTTGATGCGTGTGTGCCTGCTGAAACAGTGTTTTACCAATGGGGCTGTTGGTAGGAGCGTGCGTGTGTTTTCGAGCGTATGGCAAAGATAGTATTTTAATCGAAAGTGGAAGAGTAGTGTGTGAGCAGGCGAGCGAGAGAGAGAGAGAGAGAAAATGGGATGAAGAGCACTTTTCTTCAGAGGCCACAGCCCTCCCCGTCCCTTCAGGGCCCCCCCCCCGAGCGGACAGATGGAGGTGGCGGAGCGATGGAGGCGCAGACGGATGAAAGGAGGGGAGCGATGGCGGAGGACTTGACGAGGAGGCAACTGAGCCGCCGCAGACTTGAGTGATTCCATTCGAGCAGGACGGCGGCGGCGGCTCCTCCGTCCCTCCGTCTGTCCCTCTGTCTCCATCCGGCTGCACCTGCCTGAATATTTAACCCGTGCAACAGGACAGAGGGACTCCTGAATATGGAGCTCCCCTTTACGGACAAATGTCCCCCGGACTGGGAAGGTGAAGGTGGTGGAAAGCGGAGGAGCTGCTTCACTCCGCCAGGAACTGTTTGGCCTTGTCCAGCCACAGCCGGGTCACCTGGGCCATGAGGGGCGGAGACAAAAGAGTGAAAAATGTGTGATATTTTAATAAGAGAGAGTAAGGGGCAAGCCAGTGATTTAGAAACTCTAAACTACTTTGCCTTCTGATGTCAAGGACCTTTTATTTTTTATTATTTTTCGCAGCTACATGTTTTTGTTTTTCCTGATATTCTTTTCTTCAGTTTGTTTGCCTTCCTTTTGTAGTGCAGCATCATTTTCATCATCAAGACCAACAATCCCATCCTCATCCTCACCACAGCAGGCAGACCCCCTCCCCCCCCCCCCCGCCTCCCCCCGTTCATACATACAGTAGCACTGTGGATCAAAGCCGACATACACACACACACACATGTACATGGAGACTTTTATTGTACACGTCGTAGTAACACACACTCATTGCAACACATCTCAGAAAGAACAGATAAACACACACCCACACACACACACCTTTCATTTCCCCAGCAAATGGCCATCTGCATCATAAAGCTCTATTCCTGCTTTGATTCAGTGTTCTCACACACACACACACACACACACACAAATAAGAAAACGGGACTGAGCTCAAGGGGAGGATGCGTCGTCACTTTTTTCCATTTTTTTTGGGGTCATCTCTACCAGATACTTCCTGTTTTATTTTTAATACTTTTTTTCTTTTTTCTATTGAAAATAAAATGAAAGAAGCTCTTACTTTGTGTGGCATTGCGTGAGTAATTGTGCATGGCTAGAATGCGTGTATGTATGTGTGTGTGTGAAGTCTATTTTCCTGTGGTCCTGCAGTCAGAGGAGAGCGTAAACGCCCCCTGGAGGCGCCGTATCAGTACTGCAGTCTGGTGGTTAATATAGTTGCATTTCCCCCGAAATGAACTGCACATTTTAACATGAGTGTGCCAGGAGCATTTTAGTATTACATTTTTATTCCCAGGTTCAATTTGTTAAAAAAAATGTACTAACCAGAAACTGCTTATGATGGATTTAGTTTAGGATGAGTTCAACATTTAACATCTTGCTCCCTAAGCTGGTGAAGACTAAAATGTCTTTAAGGGAGAGGATACAGTTCTTAAAAGTGTCAGTTGTCACGTCTTTAAATGAATAACAATGTTGCTCCGTATCTGTTGGTTGAAGAATGTATGCAAAAATATTTCCCATGTATTTTTAGTTTGTCCACGTTTCCTTTCCGCTCCCTCCAAATGACCAAAACACTACTTAACAACAGAGCACACAAATGGTGGTTATTTTTAGCAGCAACTTTATCGTTTCATGGCTCTTTTATGGCAGCGTACTTGCAGGGAAATCAATAAGTTATATACAGAAACCATAAAAAGCTTTCTCGATACGTTTGAAATCCATTTAACGTTCCATCATGGAAGCATAACTCCTTCTAGTGCAATAAGTAAAAGCAGTAATCTGATATACGGACACTGAGCATTTGTCCTTGCAGTGACTAACAGAGTGGCAGTTCTTCTGAATAGCGGGCAACTTTCCTCCACAAATGACTGCAGTGTGTGTGTGTGTGTGTGTGTGTGTGTGTGTGTGTGTGTGTGTGTGTGTGTGTGTGTGTGTGTGAGTGTGAGAAACCCAACCGCGCAGAATCGATATCTGCCCCTATAGGATTGGCCTAATGTGCACCCTGTGGCACTTGATGCCATAATGCTTCGAGTGTCAGTGGTTGAGTTGATTATCACATCATGAAAGAAGTCAGTATTCTGGCCTCTCCCCCCCCCCCCACCCCCAAACTGTCTCAAACCAAAACACACACACAAACTGCCTTTTTAGCTTGCGTGACTTACAAGCAGGGGCACATGAGGTTACAATTTAGCAGCCACTGTGCACACCAGCAACGTGAAAGGGTCCCTGTGGGTCGGCGCTTGCAGAAAACCCCCCCCCGTGCACACACACACACACACACACACACACACACCAATACATGTTTGCTGGAAGCAGACAGAAAGAGAGAGAGAGAGAGAGGGGGGGGGGGGTGAGGATGTAATATGATGGAGTTGCTGAAGGAGAGATTCTTGAAGGGACAGAGCGAGGAAGTAAACCTAGACAGGAACATGGGTGAGGAAGTGTTCTTTCCACTCTGACGTACCAATAAAGGAGCCACACCTCCCTGCTGTGTTTGGGTGAGAGACCGAGAAATAGAGCCCAAAGTTCTCCTTAGGATCCAGTCACTTGGATTATTCTGATGCAAATGACGGAAAATCTGCCTTAATGATGAAAAGGAAACGCGAAAATCATTTTGTTTGTAGCTTTCGGCAGCTTCTGAGACATTGACACCTTGGATTTAGTCTCAAATTTATTCATGAATTGTCAATCAATCAATGGGAGGGAGAGCAGGTTGCCGTGTATTGAATTCCGTTGCTAGGACAACACCTAATGTTTATATTTGAATCACAGCTTGGGCCTTTCAGGGCGGATCTCTTATGCAGCTTGCAGATCCGGTGGCTCCCTTCAAGGCCTTTCAGTGAAGGTGAGGGATAAAGGGTCTAATGTTGCAAGTTGGGAAAGGTGGATTTCAAAGACTTTTTAGGAGGATTATTCCCTATTGTTTTATTTTAATCATTCGATTTAAATACTGTCTCATGCATATGGAACAAACTCATTAAAGCTGCCAGCAGCATTGGTCAGGCGCTCGAACGTCAGGCGTCCTCTGGGTCACGCTGCCATGTCCTTCTGTATTTTCGGGCGACCTTTAGAAGCGGCTTGAAAAAAATATGCCAGGTCAAAAAAAAAAAGAGTAAAAACATGAAATGTCATGAAAAAAAAGAGTCCAGACACAATTTCTCATTCAGAAAATGTCTCAAAAGTTTTGACTGCTGCTGTATGTTAGGTCATAAAATATCAAGAAAAAAGAGTGAGCAATATTAGGTTTAGTAATGTTAAAATTAGTCTGGCATGGAAACCCTAAGAACCCTGGCCACGTGTGCCGGGGGGAGAGACAGGAGTCGGCATCGTGGCTTGAGTACTGAGCCGAGGCAGGTGAGGGAACATGTTTCTTAAACCATGTTTTTTGGATACCTGTTGGAAGAGCATCGTTAGGGGCAACGGGGAGCACCTGGTGATGCAAGTCTCTCTCTCTCTCTCTCTCTCTTTTGCTTTGCCTTTCAGGTAAGTGCCTTTTTGTTATGTATACACACATTCACCCATATCTTCTATGTGTTTGTGCAGGGTGAAGCACGCTAATGTGGTATGTTTCCACCAGCTGGTTGGTGCAAAAGCTGAATGGACAAAAATAATTGTCATTTAATGTTGAATAGATTCAGGGACATTTCATTTTCTCCTTGGCAGGTTCACGCGGTGGCTGGAGAGATGACTGTCCCTGTGACGGGTCCCCTTTGAGGCGGATGGATGGGGTCCCTGCCCCGGGTGCCCAGCAGGCCTTCGCGCCGTGTCTTAACCCTCTCCAGCAGCTCCTCGCTGCCTACGTCCACTTTGGCGTAATCTAGTCTTTTAGTTCTCACCGTGGAGAAGAAGAGATTCCTCATACATCGACGGCCCGCCCACCACGTTCCTCTGACTCCAAGTCGTCCTTCTGCTTACCATCCGTTTGTGTGTCTCTCTCCATGCAGATCCATTCTCTGGATCACCTTGGCAAGGAACATGACGCGGGAGGCCAAGGCTTCGTGGAAAGAAGAAATGGATGCATTTGCATTCATGCCACACATCCACAAGAGGTGACCTACTTGCATCCCAGGAAGCTACTTGTTGAGCGTAAACACAGCGTTTTACCCATGAACAATGATGCAACCGTCTGGATGGCTCCATCAGTTTGACAACATTGGAAATGGGTTTGAATATCCTGCTTCACTTAAGTGACCCGCAGACACCTGACCAGGACACGTGTTGTTTATCTCTCACACTGTTTGGACAACAAGTTACTATGAGAGATGTGCACGTCACAAAGGAAGAGAGAGAGAGAGAGAAAGAGATTCAAGGATGAAACCGGAGCACCATCTGCTGGTTGCGCTCATTGCCACGACGCCAAATCGCACCAACGTCCCTCAGCATGTGACACACACCCCCCCCCTCCAGGTAATTGTCTGTGGTTTATGTTCACCTGATGGGATCAGTTCCAGGTTCCCAATGCAATAGCACAGCACCATAGCAGTGAGGAGGGCAGAAACGTGGACTCAGGCCCTTAAAGAACAGACCGTTTGAACCATTAGGTTTGCTTAAAATTCCACAAAATTCACCAGACGGCTTTCTGCATATTTCCATGTCTTTGCTCTCGCAGAGAAATTACATCTTGGCGGGACATATTTATCCTGCAGTCTTCTGTATGGCACAGCTTTCTATTTATTGAAACGGGTCGTGAAGGATTTTACCCGGCTATTTGGAGCCTCGCTTTCCCTGCAAGCCACAGTTCAGCAGACCAGGGGCCTGGCAGCCTCTAAAACATACATTTATCCCAAACTATAAAAGAATGACACGGCTCGGCTCTGTCCGTCATCCGGAGTCCAGTCACAGGCAGAAAAATGGCTGCGCGTCGAGAACGCAAACCACAATTACAAAGCAGAGGGGGCGAATGATGACAACGTAGCGTGGAGAACCCTCGCCTTGAAGCCGGGCCAAAGGGGGAGGCTGTGTTTTTTTAAATTTTAAATTTTGTTTTCCAGAACTGAGTAGAGAATGTACAGAGATGAGGTTAATTTTGGGTATTGTCATTTTTATTTCATGCATTTAAGAGGGGCTCTCTCTCTCTCTTTCTCTCTCTCTCTGTGACCCTGACCTTTGCCCTTTGTTTAAAACAGCTGGAATTACAGAGTGAATTGAGTGTGGAATTACAAGTTTAGAAGTGTGTGTGTGTGTGTGTGTGTGTGTTTTGAAAGGTTATGACTTTGTAAAGGTTCTAACTCCATGTTACAGATCATAACCGTCTTTGGCAAAGCACTAGAGGGGGCTAATGGAATAGTTTGAAACCGTCCTCTCTGTCTCCCTCCGTCTGTCTCTCTGTCCGTCCCTCGTCCACAGTGCCTCAGAGCATCCAACAGCAAAGGGCTCTGCAAAGTGCTCTCACTACCTCACCGGAGGAGGGAAAATATTACCGAGTGGCAGAGATCCTATGGTTTAAATAAACAGACTGTCTGTCTGTGCTCTGACTGCACTACAATTTAAAAAAAAAAAAAAAAGGTTACCAGAAGACGACTGTAATCATATGAGAACACGTTGAATAATATGATGACAGCATCGGGAGCGTGGACGCCAACCTTCAGAGGTGTATAGTTTGTCAGTGTTTTGGAAGCTAAAAGTTTGGTTATATGTTTGTGACGGAGTGTGATGCTGCTTATGCGTGTATGTTGCTGCTATGGTTTCATTGGATGGTTTTATGCCCCATAGATACAGCTAGGAGTAAATTAATACGCCAGCAACCACCCTCCCCCCCCCCCCAACATCCCTTTGAATTCTCTCACTTGTTCACTTAAAAGTTATATCTCTCCATATTTTTTTTATTTTAAGGAATATTATATTATTATTATTATATAAAAATGTACATCTCCAACACTTTATACACTGAAAGTAAAATAATTGTATGCTTTGCATTATAACTCTAATAAAATGTGTTTTTATTCCGTCTACTGGTTATAGACGATAAATATATAATATCGTACAGTTCTGCCAGTTTATAAACTTTTCCACTAAGAAGTTGCAGCAGTCCGTCAGAATGTTGGTGGAAAAGCAGCAAGTTAGTAATGAGCAACAGGCTGCCAACAGCGGGCATCGTGGGAAACGATGTGCCGGGAACACGATGTTCATCTTGTTGACAAATATCGAATGAAAGCGCTGACTGAAAAAAAAACGTTCCCCACCCGCCACAGTAACTGAATAATTAGTGGTTTGTGTGCTCATGAGACGTTTATTTTGTATTATCTCTCCATTATTTTACCACTAAAAGTGGGAAGAGTCTCCAGACCTGCAGCAGCAGCAGCAGCCATGTGTGTGTGCGGGGTGTGGGAGGGCTCAACCCTCCACCCTACCGCCGATCCCCCTCCTACTCTCCCACCGTGACTCCCTCCCTCGCTCGCTCGCTCACCCACTCTCACTCTCACGCTCAACCTTTCCTTTTCCGCGACCCCCAGGTGCCAGGCTCGGGCGACCCTGCGACGGATCCACCTCGCACCCCCCACCCGCCCTCCTTCATTTGGAAGCGAAGATGCGGGCGGTCGGCGCCGTGGGAGCCGCCGCGCTGTGCGCGCTGCTGGCCGCGCTGGTGCCCGGCGCCGCGTCGGAGCTGGTGACGCTGGTGCAGGAGCAGCTGAAGCCCGAGTCCTCGCTGCTGAAGCCGAAGGTGATGATCGCCATTGTGGCTCGCAACGCGGCGCACAGCCTGCCGCACCACCTGGGCTGCATCGAGAGGCTGGAGTACCCGAAGGAGCGCATAGCGATCTGGTGAGAGACCCGGTACAGGCGGAGTGTGGATGGAGATCGCTGTTCATTTTTTTTTGGGGGGGGGGGGGGGGGGGTTCTCTTGCTGATGCGTTGCAAGGATTTCTGTCATATCCAAACATCCAAAGTTTTCAAGTGTGCAATTTCCAAGACGTGCATTGGTTGCAGAGGGTCGTGCCCGTGCGTTCTGCACGGGGAGCGGTGTGTGTCCGAGTTAATTCTAACAACAACACCGCGTTTTACGATGCTCTCAAGCTCGCGTGTCTGCCAGCATCCAAATTGCACGCTGTGGGAGAAGATGAAAGGGCTGCTGTGCATGTTGGGTTAGGCTTAACCCTTAATCACCCCCCCCCCTCTCCCCCCACACTCTTTGCCTGATTCAGCGGAAACCAGAGCTTTAAAACAGCAGGGCTGCCAGGTATGAATCGGTGGGGGAAAGGGGGAGGGGGGGGGACTCCCCCCAGGTAGGCAGGTAGGGTCCTGTAGTCTTGTTTGGTCCCACACGAGCAGACTGAAATTTAACAAAGCGGGACCCTGCAGGTGAGGGGATGAAAGGAGACATTGAGTTGGTCTGACAGCAGGATTGTGTGTGTGTGTGTGTGTGTGTGTGTGTGTGTGTGTGTGTGTGTGTGTGACAGAGTGAGAGAATTTGGGGAAGTCATGCGTAGAAAGGGTGCTATGCAGGCTGGTCTGATAGGAAACATACCCCCCCCCCCCTACCCGCCTGCCCCTTGTTACACTGGCATTCTTGTGCTCCCTATTTTCCACCCTTCCTTTGCCGAATACCTCGCCCTTCTTTGCAGAGAGCGACTGTCTGTTCCTAATTCAGACCCTCACCAAAACACACACACACAATTGTTCGCTTGAGAAACCCAACACAGAAGAAGAGGAAATCCTGCGAGATTATTAGGAGCCTGTTGAGCACCCAGAGAAAACCGTGTTGTCCCAGAAGAAATAAGAAAAACAGTGAATATTGATTACTGATGCATTTGAACAAGAGTGGCAATTGAAATACATAAAACACCTCAAGTTATTTTAAGAAGGACGAGATTCTCTCAGTATGAAAAACTGAATTTGTTGTGACTAAATTTGCTAACAAAAAAAGGTACTCCACACTAGCCCTGCGCCTCCTTGTGTCATTATCATCGCTGGCCAGCGTGGGAGCCAAACCACCCCATAAACGTAATTCAACTCTCACTACAACCCTTCACAGAGGGTGAAGTGTGACATCGGGTCGATAAGAGAAGAGAAGCAGGAAAAGAAGGAGCACAGGGACTTTAAACATTCCCGTCCTCTTCAGTATGCTTCAGTAGGGGGAGGGGGGGGGGGGGGAGAAATGGAGCGAGGGGGCACCATGTGGGACGAGGGTCTCCTGCTGGACCGCAGCCCAGCTGCAGGGAAGGGGGGAGGGGGGGGGGGGACACCATGTCCCTCTCCCCGGGCCTCCAGGCCTGAACAGGACAGACGGATGCTGACTCCATGCCATCCAGGGGAGGCGGCGCAAGGTGGAGTAGTGAAGAAGGATGTAGATGATTAAACATAATCATCGGGGTGGTGGGACATGCTCACATGATAATATGCACAGATCGCCCGGGTCAGGAGCCAACCCCCCCCTCCCCCCTCCCCCCCATCGCCCCAGACTCATGCTGCCAGTTGTTTGGTCAGTGAAATTTGCCCCCACAAGTCTTCCCTCTGCATGCGGTTGCAGGTCGCACGCCGCTGTAAAAGAGTGAAAGAATGCAGGGCATTAGAGGAAAGGGGGGGGGGGGGGGGGGGGAGGCGTGCCGACTGGAGGTGGTCAACAATGTGGGGAAATTACCCAGAGGGCATTTAGCAGGGGCTGGCTAATCCACATTAGCACAGTGGCTCGACCACGAGGACTCTTCTCTCTCTCTCTCTCTCTCTCTCTCTCTCTCTCTCTCGCTTTGTGTTGCGGAATTTGCAGGATGCCAAAGACTTGAGTCGATGGTCTCTTCTGATGCGCTTTTCAACTCCGTCTGCTTCAGAGCACGGCTGCAATCGGGGTGTTAACAGACTCAAATAAGTTATAAACATCTCTGTTAGCGGGTTTGTCAAAAATATGAACGTGCACGGCAAGCTTGAGCATGCACAAGGTGCTACAGGTGTGCCCGTCTTTGTGCTTCTGTGTCATTCACTGAGCTGTTTTTACCGCCTTTTTCCACGCCTTCTGAACATCAGAAGCAATCCAAAGATGGAAAGAGTAACGCTCCGCCATAGTTCTGGGTGGATGTGAACGTGCACGCGTGCATGTTACTTTTCCCACGTGTGTTTTTAAACGCTGCAACACACACACACACACACACACACACACACACATTGTGGTTGTGCGTTCCTCTGGCTCGGGCCCCTGTTTTCCACTCACTCTCCCCCGTTACGTCTCAAAGCCCAAACTCCTGTATGTGGCGGGTCTCTGAACCGCCATTCGGCATCAGCCGAGGGGTCGCATCCAATCCGTGGAATACTGGAAAGGTCTTTTAACATCTGCGCAGGTATTTGACACGATGACCAGATTTTTCTTCCCCATAAAAGTGCTGGTAGCAACGCAAAGCCCACTGGAGCAGAAGGAATTGCTTGCTACTTTTTGGTTTTTTTTACCGTGGCTGTAAACGCCGTGTACGAACTTTATAAAGCCGCCAATATCCGGAACATTCGACAGAACATTTGACTTCAAAGCCACCTGCACATTTACTGACACGACTAGTTAAACTTGAGTCTCAGATGTGGTCAGAGCACCGCTGCTGTGAGGCTTCAACAGTGTGTCGCAGCCATATCGCTAAAAAAGTCAACAAATTACTATTTTTTTTTTTACTGAAGTCAAAAATTACATTGAACAAACGGAACAAATACAGTTTAAATTCTGATCTATTTTACTAAGGGATGCCCTCCTCTCAGTTTAGGCTACTAATTGGTCTTCTTGTCTTAGTTGACTAGCAATAATACAATATGACTAGCAATAATACAATATTTTTAACGGTGCTTTTGTGTCATTTTTATTTCACTTTTACGTCAAATCAAATAGAGAACTCCTTTGGCCCGAGGACAGCTTTACAATCACTTAAATACTTCTGCTTCAAACCCATTTGTTTCCGCTTACAAAGTCCGTAGGTATGATTTCCTAAAACAGCTTTTAGCAAACGTTACTCGCCGACATAAGGACGCGCGGGTGGCGACGTCGCTTTGAAATGGGCCCTCCGGTGTCCCTCGAGGTGTATTGAGGTCGTCTTTTTGGTCTAAATAAATCAAGTTTCACACTCTACAGCGGCTGTTAATGGTAGGAATGACTAAAGTGGTCCATTTTCCGAAACGCAGTGACTTCAGAGTCTAATGGCTGCCAGCCTTTCACTGAGCCTCGATCCACAGGCCGTGGAGCTGAAGGACGACGACGTCGTCGCTGCCAGCGGCCCGGTCCCTCCGGCCCTGTGGCAACGAGGTATTCGTGGGAACGTTCTCTCCGCGCAACGCGCCACTTCATTTCACCGAGTTTCAGAAAAGCCTTTAAACAAAAAAGTATTTAGCTCTCTCTCCTTGGAGTCAAAGTATATTTTACTGGCTGGAGAGACTGTGAATTCTCGCACCGGTCTCCTCAGAGCCCGGCAGCGCAGCGATAATAGAACGGGCACACACTGGCGTCTCGGTGCGACAAAAAGCCTCGCCTGGGGAGGGAGAGGCCTGGGTGGGGATGTGTTCATCAGCGAGGGAAAGTGCTTTCATAGAGAATGAGAGAGACTGGAGCCTATGGGAACATCATTTTAGCATCATCCATCTGTCATTGGGTGTGTCATCAATTTCACTGCACTGTGCTCAATCCCCTCTACCCCTCCTCCCTCCCCCTCTCCCCCTTATTTCCTCCCCCCTTCCCAACAACTTTCAGTTCCTCCTTCCCCTCCTCCACCTTTTTTTAGTTTTTTCTTCGAGTCCTCTCTTCTTGTCCTCTTACACAACCATTAAAACACAAATGGTTTTAATGGTTGTGTAAAATTAAACAGTTCAATGCCCATTATCAACGTGAGTTTGATATTTAGGGTTTTGGGTCCAAAAAAATGACATGACAACCAGCTCCTGTTACCGAGTGGCTGCAAATCAGAGGAGAGTTTGCAAAAAAAAGGTGCCGATCTGCAGGGAAACGATCGCATTGCATCAGTGTGACATGCCAGGAGACACTTTTTTTGGGGTTTATATGCCGCCGTGAAAAGCTTTTGTTTATTGATGAATGACTCCCGTGTGAGAGCCCCGTGTGCGCCACGCTGCGGGCTCCTCTCATCCCGTCTAGAATATTACACTTGAGTGCGAGCCCACCGGTCCCGGCTACTTCTGTTGACCCTGAGACTCATGAGGAATTTCTCTTTCACCTCCATCTCTCCCCCCCCCATCCAACCAACCCCTCCTCTCTTTCCTCAGTGCCCTGCAAGGTCATCGAGAGGCCTGCAGCCACGTCAGCCTGAGACACACACACACACACACACACACACACACACACACACACAGGGACATAGTTATTATGTTTGAAAGGCATCTACGGTTTTGTCTGAAAGAGGCTTTTCTTGCTCCTTAATTACACGCAGCACCCGGTCGTTATTGGCGACGGTATTAGATTGTTTATTTAATCAGCAGTCGGCTGACACCGACCGGCTGGATCAGTTGAAACCGGTGTTTAGCTGAAAGGGGGCCTGGTCTGTGAGCGGAGCCTCCTGTGTTTAAGGGGCCAGATGTCAGCCTTCTCCTCCGGGGACACTTCCCCCCCCCCCCGGATACCCGACACACTCCTGCAGTAGATAACCCAAAACTGCGAGAGACGCAGGTTACTGCAGGTGATGGAGATGCAGATGTGACCAACACATCTGTTCCTTCTAGTGCAGTGAACGAACCGAATGGCTTCAGTATCAGAAGCTGAAGTGAGGGGTCGTGACCTGTCGGCTGCTCCACTGATCAGGAGCAGGTGTGACATAAAGACGCTTTGAGAGGAAGCACAGAGGGTCGGGTGCACTGAGATTCCCTCACAAGGGCAGAATGAAGGCTGTTGATGAAACGAGAGGGAGGGAGAGAGAGAGGGGGGGGGGGCTGGTGGGTCTTGTTGGTGAGTTTTTGGGTTGAAATGTGGTGTCCAGATGTTGATCATAAAGACAGAAAAGGGGAGAGGGCGCCGAACCTCGAAACGCTGCAGGCAGCGGGGTTTAATGGGGCTGCAATTAACTGAAGTTCAAAACAGGCAGCAGGAAGAAAGAGAGCGAGATGGGTGAGGGGTGAGGGGGGAGGGGGGAGGGAGCCATGATGGTTGCATCTTCATGCTGAGATGAAGGAAGACGTCACACATCGTCTTCAACAGACGGAATTGTGTATTTATCTGATACTTCTGTGATTGGAGGATGGTGAAACACATTTTTTTTTTTTTAGCCCCCTAGCTATGTGCAGTTTAGCCGTTCAAAATACACCTTTTAATGTGTGTGCCCATGCACTCATTACCTGCGAGTCAGGTGTTTCTCGCCCAGCCTGCCGATCAAGAGGAGGACTAAAAACCCACAGGCGCGTGTGCTTGTAGACGCGCACGCTCAAACATGTATATTTAAAATGGTGAAAATGCCACTTGAGCAACAGATAATTTACTATTTGCACTGCTGCGAAAACAACATTCCCAGGATACACAAATCCTTATGTTTTTGTCACACGTCGGCAAGTGCGGACACGCACAAACACACACACACACACGCATGCTATAAAGATTATTAACCGCTGTGTCTCCTCCAGGCTCGCCGCCCCCTCCACAGCTGCTGGTTATGTGTGAGGATTTCTGACTGAAGATTTTTTAAATTCCAAACCTGAGAAGGCACCGCTCCTACTGTGACTAACCCATGCGTAACGATGCCGAAGGCCGCACATGTCTGTGCGTGACTCCCTTCCCCCCCCCCGTGTGTGTGTGTGTGTGTGTGTGTGTGTGTGTGGTTTTTTGTTTATCTCGTGGTACAAACGTCTGTGTGAAAACAGGTGTTTCTGAATAGCAAATTGGGGGTAAATATAGAGTGCGAACACTGAAAAGACAAGTCTGTGCGTTTCTATCTCTGTCCAGCCGGCCTAAAATTGGGTGTGATTTTGGATGTAGGACAGCGAGGAATATTACAGAAACCAGTGGAAAACTCCACCTCACTAAGCGCGTGTGTGTGTGTGTGTGAGCCCAAACCACACGGAGGACAAACAACAAGCAGCAGCAGCAGCAACATTTTCACTGACATCATTTGCTTCCCTACTGCTCTCCTGTGGATTAACATTCACATTCTATAAAGTGTCAACTTCTGATGCCCGTCCAAGTCTTGTGTTCTCCACGCGCCGCGCATGACGCCTCCCGTCGCTGTTTCAGGGCGGCGTCGGACCACAACGTGGACAACACCACGGCCATGTTGAGGGAATGGCTGAAGAGGGCGCAGAGCGTCTACCACTACGTGGAGTGGAGACCCATGGAGGAGCCCAAGTGAGTCGCGGGCCATTCGGTGATCATTTTCGCTTTTTATCCGTCCCCTTTCGTTGTGGTTAAAAACGGCCCCGTGTCTATGCGCCAGGTCCTACACGGATGAGTGGGGGCCCAAGCACTGGCCTCCTTCAAGGTTCAACCACGTGTTGAAGCTGAGGCAGGCGGCGCTGAAGGCCGCCCGCGAACGATGGGCCGACTACATACTGGTGAGACCTTCGGACGGGTTTCGTTAAGATTTCATCTCCATTTTACACACCGTCACCGCCTCCTCCTCCCTCCTCCTCCTCCTCCTCTTCAGTTCGTGGACAGCGACAACCTGTTGACCAACCCCCGCGTGCTGAACCTGCTCATGGCTGAAAACCTGACCTTGGCCGCTCCGATGTTGGAGTCCCGCTCGCTCTACTCCAACTACTGGTGCGGCGTCACCCCACAGGTGCGCCTCGCGCTTTTAAGCCGCCGCAGCCCGGGTTCGCCCCCCCCTCCGGGAAACCCCTTTGGCGCTCACCTCCTCCTCCTCCTCTCTCCTCCCCAGGGCTACTACAAGCGGACCCCGGACTACCAGCCCATCCGGGAGTGGAAGCGTCTGGGCTGCTACGCCGTTCCCATGGTGCACAGCACCTTCCTGATCGACCTGCGGCGCGCCGCCAGCAGGGACCTGGCCTTCTACCCTCCTCACCCGGACTACAGCTGGGCATTCGACGACATCATGGTGTTCGCCTTCTCGGCTCGTCAAGCGGGTGCGTTTTATTCGAGAAGGAAAAAAAATGAATAAAATCGCAGGTGGCCACCACATCCACAGCAGGCGCGCTACGCTAGTCCTTTTGAGGACTGTCAAATACAACAATGCATAGTAGTACGTTAAAATACAGAGCAAATAAGTATTCAGAATGTCTCAATTCTTCCCCCTCTCCTCTCTACTTTGGTTACTGTTGACCTACACTTTAGTGTTATATGTATGTAAATAAATACTACCTAAGTATAGGATCTGAAGACCGTTCAGTGATGACCCGGTATGTATGATCCAGGTGTGCAGATGTACGTGTGCAACCGGGAACATTACGGCCTCCTGCCCGTTCCTCTCAAAGCTCAGCAGAGTGTGGAAGATGAAAGCGAGAGTTTCATACACACCATCACGGAGGCTTTAAGTGAGTGCGCACGCACACACACACACACACACACACACACACACACACACACACACACACACACACACACACACCTTCTAGGAGTAGTGTCTTTACTCTCCATCACGCCTTGTTTACTTCCCCTCTCAGGTTTTGTTTCTTCTCCCTCTTGACCCCTGTAACCCGCCGTGATAACATCCTCTCAACCCTTCGCTATATCTCCTCCTCCTCCTCCTCCTCCTCCTCCTCCTCCCTCCTCTCTGTTTACTCTCCCCCTTCTGGCCTCACTCACTGCTCAGATTTGAAACAAAAGCAGATTTAAAAGCCCTTGGCCGTCTTAACCTCTTCCCCTCCCCCTCCTTCGCCCCCCCCCCCCCCCCGTCGACAGTTGACCACGACATCGAGCCCTCGGAGCACCTGTACTCACCGCCGTCACCTCAGAGCACCATGGGCTTCGACGCGGTGAGAATTCATTTTCCCGAGAGAGAGAGAGAGAGACCGTGCGAGCTTCCCGTTGGGAATGTGCTTCCAAAAAGTGAGGGTTTCAAAGCTAACTGGAACGTCTTTTTTTTCGATGTCTAGATTTTCCTGATCAACCTGAAGCGTCGCCTGGACAGAAGAACCAGGATGTTGAAATCCATGTACTCGCTGGGTCTGCACCCCACGCTGACGGACGCGGTGGACGGAAAGTGAGCGACGACTCCCAACGTGCGGCCGGCTCCCCGCGCGTGAAGGGCGCTCTTTTCCCACCACTTACTCGTACGTTTCCCCTTCTGCGTCCCTCTCAGAGCCCTCAACTCCTCCCAGCTCCAGGCTTTGGGAATAGAGATGTTGCCGGGCTACAAGGACCCTTACTCGGGCCGAGTTCTGACCAGAGGGGAGATCGGCTGCTTCCTCAGCCATTACTCCATATGGAAACAGGTGAGAGAGCAACTCACCAGTGTGCGGGAGGGGTTTGCCGAGCAATAGTCAGTGGGTCTTTAGGTTTGCAATGCATGTTATAGATAAGATAAATAACCACAAACAACCGAGGCAAAACCTCAGCGGTCATTCGTCCATTTGAAGTGTTTTCTGCTTCTTCAGGTGGTGGAGCGCGGCCTCGAGAGGGTTCTCCTCCTGGAGGACGACGTGCGGTTTGAGCCCAGGTTCAAGCGCCGGCTGCAGGCCATAATCGACGACATAGACAAGACCCAGCTGGACTGGGACCTCATGTAAGGAAACACACACACACACACACACACACACACACCTACCACGTGGTAGACATCATTACAAACGATGATGGTCGTCAAAAGTCACCGTGGTCACACAAAAACACTATTTTTCTATGCCAATGAGCAAGTTTGGTTTCAGATATTGGTTGTGTCCCCGCTGCAGCTACGTGGGGCGTAAGCGCATGCAGGTGCAGCAGCCGGAGCAGTCCGTGGCCGGCGTGAACAACCTGGTGAGGGCCGACTACTCCTACTGGACGCTGGGCTACGCGCTGTCGCAGCAGGGAGCCCGGAAGCTGCTGGCCGCCAAACCCTTGTCGAGGATGCTGCCCGTCGACGAGTTCCTCCCCATCATGTTCAACAAGCACCCCAAGTCAGTCCGCGCTTCGCCCCCCCCCCCCCATTTTCTGTGCTTCTCAAGCTTCTCAAGTAACGCGGTTATTGCTAAACAAAGTGAGCTTTTTTAGCGTTCTGGTTCTGTGGAGCCTTCGATGATGGTAGGTGCTCTCTAAAGTCAGGTGATTCCACGTGAAGGTGCAGTAAACGGGCGAGGGGGGGGCGGGGGGGGGGCGAGGAAGGACCCACAGCTAGCTGCTGGCTGCACAGTGGGCCAGTGTCTGCACTCGTGTGATTGACCACAACCTCAACGTCAAGTTCAGCTCCAAGTTCTGCTCCTGTGTCTTTTCGGGCACCAGCACACCCCCCCCCCACCTCCTCCTCCTCCTCTTCTTGTTCTCCTCCTTATTCACACACAGGGCATGGATTGTTCGGTACGGGGATTTCGGGGGAGAGCAAACACACACAATGCCTGCTTTCTTCTTTCTTTTCATGCTCCACCTCCACGTCTTCTCCATCTTCTCATCCCTTAAAAAAACAGGCGTCCGTCTCCTCGATCTTCACTTGTTGTGTTGTTTTTAACATTCCCCCACTCCCCTCAACAAACCGTTACTTTCTTTGCACGCCTTCTCCCCTCCCTGTGTCACCCAGCCTTTCCTCCCCCTTTGCTTCTCTCTCTTTAAAGGAATGTAGGCCGGCACGGCTCTTCCTGTTGGTTACAGAAGGGGACAGGATTCCTATTGATGGAGGCCTCAGAGCGGGGGTGGGGTAGAGATGGACACCGCGTGTGTGCGTGTGTGTGTGTGTGTGTTACTATATAAATACACAGAGCTGTGTGTCCAGTGTGCAGTGTATAGATTACTAGGGGAGTAAAGGGGAGTTTGCTCAAAAGTGAAAGAAATGGGAAAAATGGACTCAAATGTAAAAAGGTTGTGAGTGACGGTGTCCTCGTGGGGGGGGGGGGGGGGGGCAAGCAGGCTCTCACCGGCGGGGTGTTGACCTGTGCGGTGACCTCCGTCTGCGGTGCGACCCGCCAGACTGACGTGTCCCCCCCCCCCCCCCCCCTCTGCAGGCCCACAGTGGAGCTTTGTGCGGCGTGAAGAGGGCACTGATTAAACGTGTTGCTTAATGTTTCATTATTATTATATATATATATATATATATATATATATATATTAACGCGCCGTTGAAATAGTGTTGTAAAGAAAAACGTTGTCTGAGGGGGCAGCAAAGACTGAACTCTTCCCTCCACTGTTAACACAGAGCATTGCTGTCATAACGAAACTGCGCTGCAGAAAAGGAGGGCATCCTGCCCCCCCCCCATGACATCTTGTAAATGTGCCGCCTGCAGGGAAATTCAAATCCGGTACATTGAGTGTGGACAACTCCCAGTTAAAAACATATGAGTCGTTGTAGCTAAATGCAAAATGGCCATAATTATCCTCCCTTTCTATTCACTTTGGTAAGAAGTGGTCAGAGGCTGACGTCGTATTCTTGATGTCAACATGTTTTTATTGCAATTTCTTCCCAATGAATCCCTCATCGTTGTCAGAGTAGAAAAAGCTGATGGATGAAATAATAACTTAAGAACCGGCGGTGCACTTTCATCAGCTTACTGTGTTGATTTAACCCTTGACCCTGGGGAAACTTCCTGGCTTGACATCTCTAATCATCTCCCCTCCCCCCAAGCACCCAGTTCATGTCTCACTTCGAGCCGCGGGACCTGAAGGCCTTCTCCGTGGAGCCGCTGCTCATCTACCCCACCCACTACACCGGAGAGCCGGGCTACTTCAGCGACACGGAGACCTCCACCATCTGGGACGACGAGGCCGTGGCGACGGACTGGGACCGCCAGCAGGCCCGGAAGACGGCGCAGCAGGGCAGCATCCGCGCCGTGGCGCAGAACAGCGTGGGCGGGGACTCGCCGCCGCCGGCGGCTCGAGCCTCGCGGGACGAACTCTGATGACACTCGAAAGGAGGGAGAGAGAGAGACTCGCACTTGGGGGAAAGGACACTTGAACCACAAGAGGACATTCTGTACATTAGTTTGCATACACACACACACACACACACACACACTGGTGTCCCAGTGGATAAAAGCAGAGTGAAGATGTCAGTCTACTCTGCTGCCTGATGAAGGGACCCTGAGGAGAGGAGGAGGAGGAGGAAGAGGATGAGGAAGAGGAGGAGGAGGACCTGGGAAGAGAGCCAGCAGGGCTTTGACTAAAGCTTTATTTATTCCCCGTGTCCATCCTCTGGGCGTGTGGAGACACTCGCAGCCCGCAAAGAAACGACACACAGCAACACACTGCTGACAATCTGAAAGACCTGAAAGCAAAGCATAATAATTCCCACAATAATGTAAATAATGTTGTTCAGGATAATCACTGTACAACTTTTGTTTTATGTTTTTTTTTATGGACAGCAAACGAATAAAAAAAGCTGTCTTCAAAACTCCTCGGTGCCGTGCATTGATGTGTCTTTACAGAACTGAGGCTGCGTGGAAGGACACACACACACACACACACACACACACACTCACACATGCATGCACTGAGGGGAGTGCAGCCCCGTGTAAATAAAGCAGGTCCTCGGGGTCGGTGTTTGTCTGATGTCCCACTTGCACGGTGGGGCCGGTCCCGCTGGTTCAGCCATTCAGCACGTTGCGTTCACGTTCAGAATTCACACATATATATATATATATATATATATATATATGAACCCTTCATGGCTGCTCTTCGTTCAAAGTCTTGTGGGGCTGAAGCAATAAAAAAACTGCACTGTTGGTGTTTTCACTTCCTCCGCCTGCAGCGTGATCTGACGCAGGTCAACTTGAGTATTGCATATTATTCCTTCATCGGCTGAATGCTGCAATTGTTCCCACAACTTTCTACTATCTCCCGGAAATCAAAGACTCCTCTTTCCTTAAACTGTTAAAAAAAGAAAAGAAAAAAGAAGCCTTGTAGGCGTTTCTTGAAATGGAGGTAAAACATGAAAAGGGCTCCGCTGAGGCCGCTCAGTGGGGCGTCTTCGCTCCCGCTGCTCTCTGACAGGAATTCTGCTTCCTCTTTTATAGTTCCTGTCCGCCGTGGGCTCCGACAGCAGAGAGGGGAGAGGGAGGGTGTGGAGCTGATGTACAGGTGGTGGTGGTTATAGATGAGGGGCGGAGGCAGGGGATGAGAGGGGGGAAGGAGAGGATTATTAGGCACAAAGGAGATCTATTTGAAAATGAACAGCTGGCAGTTGCTATCAGATTAAACCATGAACAGACCTCACCTCACTGTAAAGCCAGGAAAGTAGTTCCTGTAAAAGATTCCTCGTATATATCTTTGATCTTTTATCTTTTTTAAAGCGTCACAGAGCCAGAAGAGAGGGGTTATGCTGCCATCTGCAGGACGTAAGTGGAACGACATGCAGCTTTTAGTGTTTTTAGGCTATGTTAATACTCGTAATAGGAAATGAAACCTTTTTTTTTTCCAGGAGGAGGTCAGTGCACTTTGAAAAAGGCACATTCACACTTATATAACTCTTTCTCAGCTGTATTTCTATGGTACGTGTGCACATCATTTGAAGGGAAAGAGGAACCTTCCTATCTGCATTAATTTTTGCAGAGGAAAACCATACAACGTCTTTGTCATTACCGAGCATATTGATTACTTGGTAAACTGAAGCCATGTTTTTTTTAATACCAAGTTTATTTGTATGCAGTAGACTAACTTAGTAGTGTGCCGTTAGTGCATGTTGGGCTAACGTAAGCTAACAACCATTATTGCTGGTTACAATAATGGCGTTATCGGATGGAACCGTGTCTGTTTCCAAGTGAGAAAACGCAGAAAGACGTACATTTAATGCAAAAAATGACCGTCAAGCGGATGATTTTATGGTATCTTATGAAAGCAGAAGAGACAGAATAACAGATTTAAAACAGTCCTGTTTCTGTTGTTCGATGAAAGAATAAAGTTCTACTCACAAAATGTTAAAGTAAAAAATGTCATTTTTAAAAGTTGTATTAGAAATGTTTGCATGCATGTCTGCTTATGACAAGGTAAATACAGCTAAATGACTCCAACATTTCCAGGTAATTATTATTATTTCTGTTAATTCCCGTGTACTCCCGTTAATTCCTGTGGAAAGTTTCCAACTTTTTGCAACCCTGTACCTGTCTACCTCTGTACAGGTGAAGCCCTCACATGTTGCCCTTTCAAATGATCCGACACCGCAGGTCCACCGTGGAAAAAAGGTTTGTGACCCTAAATGACACGGGGTCAAGTTAAGCCTGTTTTAATTGATGATGAAAAGGTCCTTTGCGCACTCTGCTGGCAAAAAGTTAAACAGCCTTTAGTGAGAGGGGGGGGTTTTTTTCCCCCTGGAGAACTGTGTCGCAAGCCACGTGTGGTGGCACAAATAGGGTCTCACCTTGAGTGTAAACTTGACCCTCTCGTCTACACGAGACGATTGCAGACACCTGAGCTGGAAGCTAACGGCACGACGCAAGATATAAACAGCACATGGCTCGACAGGATCTCTGAAAGAGGGACAACAGGATGAGGGCAAAATAGGTTGAGTTTTGAATGTACAGACTTCGAGCCCTCCACCTGTGTGTGTGTGTGTGTGTGTTAGTGTGTGTGTGTGCGTGCAGACAGGTGAGCCGGAGCCGGTCATGTGAGTGACCATCAACCCAAGAGGGGTATTTCTCCTGTTTGCTTTTTAGCGTCTTTAGGATAAAACAACCCCAAAAAGTAAATAAAAAAGGGCAAAATGTATGTAGAATGTGTGTGTGTGTGTGTCAACTCTCCCTTTTGTGCATAATCATCTATTCAGTGTGATGCAAATAGAACGAGACAATTTATTCTTCGTCGTGGGTTTTTAAAAAGAATTGGATTTCAGTCCCATTTGCACATCTCCACTGATGATCCTATTAGTGCTGTATGCGAATGCTAAATCGTGGATTTCAAACTCTTTGTCATCAAAGGGAACAGCCGGAGATTCGTCTGACTTGATGTATGTTTTATGCAACGAGGAGACATGGTTGCGTAAGCGGGTGATTCAGTGGTGACTAACGGAGCTGCTGTCGGGCCGTGTCCTTTTGACAGAAAGGGGTCTCACACACACACACACACACACATTTGCCCACGTACATGCACACGCACGTGGGTGAATGTGTGTGCAAAGATTGAGGAACTAAAAGAGAAACCTTCACAGTTCATCCTCTTTCTCCCCTTTTGTTTTGACTTTGTTATCAGTCCACAAAAAGTCTCTCCTCACACTGATAATGAGTAACTGGTCAGTGACTGAGTGAGTGTGTGTGTGTGTGTGTGTGTTAGACTGCAGCCAAGGGATCCTAAAGAAAAACAACATGATAACGAGATGTGATTGGTGTTCACTTCATGCCAGATGCTCTAAAATAATCCTTGTCTGGAACTGAGCAAAAATGAAAGAACCACCCGTTTGAGTTCACGGTGTGTGTGTTTTTGTGTTTCTATGGTAACCAGCAGGGAGCAGTGTGGAGTTGTGAAGAGAAGAGAAGCTCAAGCTGTTGTTCTGCGTAATCTAATAAAAGAAACGGCTCAGTTTGTGAGAAATGTTGTTTGTGTAATTGGGAACATTGTGCCATTGTTTACTGCCTGATTTCAGCAGTGTACATTTAGTCTGGTTCTAGTAGGCCTACTTATACTTTAATTGAGTATTTCCATTTCATAATAATACTTCTTAGAATAATCAAAAGAACATTCAAAACATGTGATCATCTTCTGTAAAATAAGAAGCTTTTTATGAGTCATCCGTATATACGAAGCAGAAACAATCATTTTGTTCTATTACATTTCATTGACTGAGGCGTATTTTACTTTGAAAAGTTCAGAACACTTCCTCCACAGCTGTGTTTCTTTTAAATCTCATGTACAACATTTTACTATTGTGTCATTCGAGATGTTTTTTAGAGGTTCTGTTTGTGTTGACCCACACTAAGGGGATCTCGAGTGTGCATTAAAGTGTGTGTGTGTGTGTGTGTGTGTTGTCAGAGTTTAGACAGCTTTGTCTTCCCAGCTGTGTAAACTGGTACCGGCCACACTGCGACGGTGCAAACATACGCCGGCAGAGAAGAAACGCAAGAAAAGGGTTAAAGTGGTAAAATAAATACGTACTTGTAGTTGCGGTTGATGGGGAAATGAACCTCAGAAGAAGAACCTCAACGGGGGCAAAGTGCAGCGACGGGAAGTGATCCGGGGGTCTTTTTTAGAAAAGGAACTTTCAACAACAGGGAGAGGAAATGGAGGAAGTGGAGAGGGGGAGGGGGGGGGGGGGTTCACCGGGAGTCCATCTAGACAGCCATCTAGACCCCCTCTTCCTGCTCACTGCCAGCACGCAGCCCGAGTGGCCTTCATCGGCCACGTCAACCTGGATCTACTCGCTCTCACTGCACAGGCATTTAATGCTTCATGCAGCACAGTTCCCCCCCCCGTGGCCCTGAGAAATAAAGTGGCTCATCTGATGCACAGAGTGTAACACAGGGTTTTTTTTCTGGTGGAGCTGGTTGAGATGGAGTTTGTTTTCAAATGACCAGATTATTAGTGGAGTGGCAAGAAAAGAAAATAATCCAAGTTCTGCTACAAATTAGTATTAATCTTTGATTAGATTTTGAAATGTTGTATTTTATCTATTGAAGCCTGGATTAGTTGTTCAAATAAAACCATCTGAGAGGTGTAGAGGGCTGTTGTATCTGCAGCTTAATTGTAAGACACATGTTGAGAATTACTGATTTAATCTTGAACAACTTTGTGGTATTTTAGAATCTTATTTTTATGATGATTTATACACTCACTAAAATACTCACTTTGATTAAAATACATCAAAATTGTGCTTAAGTGCATTACGGTGTGTGTGTGTGTGTGTGTGTGTGTGTGTGTGTGTGTGAGTTTATCGGTTAAAGCTGCGATGATGTAACTTGGGGCGGATGTTTCTCTGACACTGTGTTACTATGATGGCTGTTTATTTACCTGAGACAGGATGCAACATTCGACTTAACGCTGAAGCTTCTGTCTGTAGAGAGAGCAACTTTATTCCAACTTTGTTCAATATTAACTCCTGAATCACAGACATACTGTGTGTGTGTGTGTGTGTGTGTGTGTGTGTGTGTGTGTGTGTGTGTGTGTGTGTGTGTGTGTGTGTGTGTGTGTGTGTGTGTGTGAGAGATTGAGGAATGAGAACCAGTCATGTGTAAAAACACTGCAGTCGCTGAGGAGAGGATTATCTGGGTCCAAGCAGTGCTCCGAGACACACACACACACACACACACACGCACCACAATTGTTACACATTTATTATGGTTTGCTCTTTGCTCTGTTGCCGTCGGAAACGTCCTCAAGAACCAATCGGTAACTTTGTGGCGCACTAAACACGTTTTTCCACGTTTGACTCCTGGTGACATCTTTCAAAAGGGGGGATGTGGATCAAAAGCAAAGGTTGTTGAGGCAAAGTAAATGCCTCAACAACTGCAAGAATCCGGGTTGAAATGTGTTTTTCAGCTTGAGTCACAAACGAGGCCCAGAGTCCGTCTGTCATGGAAAAGATCTGCTGTCGTTATTCCTTCTCAGAACGTCCTCCTTTCCTCTCGCAGCCGTGCTGTCTTTCTTTCCTTTTCCTCAACACTAGTTGGTAGTTTTTGAAAAAGAGAGGGAGAAGGGAGGGGGGGGGGGGGGGGGGGGGGGCTGGGCCACCGGGTTCTAACTCCTCCCCCTCTGGCAGGGATGAATGTAGGGGTTGAGAGAAGGAGAAAAAGAGAGAGAGACAATAGGCTTTAATCACTCTTGTGCTGGAGAGCAGAGTTCCTGGTGGTGCGGGGAGGAAGGAGAGAAACAGGAAGACGGAGAACTCGAGAGGAAAGTTATCGTCGGTGACCCCCCCCCCCCCCCCCAGCTGAAGAAAAAAGTCCAGTCTACAACCAGACTGAGAGGAGAGCAGGCGATCAAAGGAGACCCAAAAGGAGCCCAGGTTCTCCTCATTCTACCGGAGAAGCCCCCCCCCCCCATCCCCTACTACCTCCCCCTGCCCGCCCCAACGCTGCCGTCCAGACTGCAGTATGTCGTTCCACCTCTGCCCACCACCGGCATGATCTCCCACAGCCCTCTGACCACGCTGCTGCTCTGGCCCGCGGCCCCCCCCAGCAGCCACCACCACCACGCAGACCTGGACTGCAGCCTGTTGCTGGAGGGGGAGGGAGGTGTCGCCCTGCAGAGGTACCAGGCCCGCTCGCCGGAGAGCAGCCCCCGCCACTGGGTGAGTGACCAGTCCGTCCTGCTTGAGATCTGCTTTGGGTTTTGTTTAGGATATTTGGGAGGGTGCATGGTACTTCCAGCCTCGCGTGAAAACACTCTGCCAGATGTTGCCCCCCCCCCCGCCCCCCTTGCCTTGTGTTGTTTTGCAGCGCCGGGAGGTTTTCGTTTAGTGTCAGAGGGTCTGGAGCCTTTCCAACGACTCGAAGCTCGCAGGCTGGACGGCAGATAGCGGCGTGCACAGAGGGCGCCGGCGTTTGTTTTCCACTGAGGCCCTGAGGCTGTTGGGGGGGGGGGGGGGGAGAGGAGGGGGGGGGGGGGCACTGTAGAGAGAGAGAGAGAGAGACGAGATCCCGGCACATCTGTCACATGGCGCGCTGAGAGGCAGCGAGCCGCGGCGGCGGTGTGCAGTACAGTAAGTGAGGGTCAACTCGAAAACAAAAAGCCCAAAACACACACGACACGACACGTGTTTCCATCCATTTGCTTTCAGTTCCTTCTGTGTGACCTCGAAATTTCATGCAACACGTTGAAAACTTGCAGGGAAATTAACGCAAACTGGACGGTAACCTTTGGTAGCAAAGACGAGAGGACAGCTGACCTCCTGTGGAAAGCAGTAATTCACTCACTGTGTGTGTGTGTGTGTGTGTGTGTGTGTGTGTGTGTGTGCGTGTGCGTGTGTGTGTGTGCGCACAGTTTTGCTGACCGCTCACAGGCTTCACAGAAGACGGGTTACTCACTTTTACTTCAGAACTCAAGCCTCTTGATGACTTTAACATGAGTCAGCCGAAGGCCGGTAACAACCGCGAACACACACACACACACACACACACGCGTGCGCGTTAGTGTTTATTTCCTATTTCCTTTGAGGTCTGTTCCCGAGGACGCAGATTCCTCACAAAGCAGCGATTGCAAGAAAGTGGCCTGCAGCGGGCAGCTTATTCCAGTTTAGCTTCTTTGCACTTGCTTACGTGTGGCGCCGAGGATTAAGTGGAAATGTGTTTGGTGTTCCAGGGCACAGCGTTTTTTAGTCCGCCCCGAAGTGTCCTTGAGCAAGACTCTTAACCCCCCCCTCGCAAATGTTTTGGTGTCTTTTTGTCTGTCTTAATATTGAGGGATGTTTAGCCCTGCTCAGTGTTATGTCTCTTTAAGTGACCCTTTTGTAGGGTGAAGTTCAGGGTTGGGCCTTTGGGTAATTGATCCATGCACCTGCACCAGCACTGATATTCATTGACAGCAACAAGAAACCCAAACTCAATTACTCTTAATTGTCTATTCCACTGTGCCGCGTGCATTTACGTTGGGAGATCCTCCTCCTCTCCGCCTGTCTGACATCCTGGTGTGACGTGTTGCGTTTCCTCCAATTGTTTTCGAGGGGGTAAAGAGACCGGAGGTCAGCGAGGCAAAGTGAGGCTCAGCCTCATGATCCCGCTCCGGGTGTCAGAATGTCACGGTTTTGGGTTCATGTGCTCGTTTTATTTTGTAGTTTCAATGTCTCCCGTGTTCCTGGGGTAACTTCACTTCCTGCCCCCGTCTTCCCCTGCGATTGTCTGCCGTGTCTGATTGTTTCCACCTGTGTCCAATCACCATTTTGAGTTTTCTTTGGATTTTGAGTTTAGTTTTTTTTTTTTTTTTTTTTTTACCTTGACTATTAAAGTCCTTTTTATTTGCTTAACTCCACGTCTGAGTCCTCCCTCCTTGCCCTCGCACCCCCACCCGGTACTGACACAGAAACTGACATCTTTAGCAATGAAAAGCCAGGATGGCCTGAAAAGCGTGATTATGTGGAGGAGTAAAATATCATCCAAAAGTTGCAATTAACTTTAAATCGTAGAACTTTAATTGAGGCCGGTCCAAGGCTCTCTCTGGCTCGGGGGAGACTTTGCCTTCGCTGCTCTCAGGTGTCTATTTCTGTCCAGGCAAAGAACATTTTTACACGTTGTGAAACCAAAAAAAGAATAAAGAGAGCGAAATCCCCCCCCCCCCCCCCCCCCCCCTGCGATCGCCCCGCTGTTAAAGGGCCGTGAGGTCCACTGTTCAGGTCAAAGTCGAGGGAGGAGTGCTGGACTGTTGTAGCACAAGGAGACTCCCATAGTTAAACACACAATTGTTCTCCCCAGCAAAGGGGGGGGGAAATTGTCAGGAAGATGGAGCGTTCAAGTAAATGAACGGCAATAAAATCACAGAACAAACAATGCGTCTTACTCCGATCCTGCGGGATGGCGTCCAACAAGGTGGGAATAACAAAGGACTTGACCTGGTTTGACCAGGGTTTCGCACCCGTTTGCCTTACAATGACCAGCAGGGTAGTTCAATAACCCTCAGCGGGTCATCTGAAAAGCAGAAGTCATTTTGTAAAGGCAAAACGGGGACAAAGGAAGCGGAAGGGGGTGATTTGGCAGAGAATTTTGATGACGCCGTGTTTTCCATTGACAAGACACCTCGGAAAAGCTGAGTTGACACTCCTCCTTCCTCTTTCGTGTCTTTCTGAACAGAGAAGTGCACGTTCCATGCGGCTGCTCAGTGACGTCTCGGTGTTCCCTCGCGTCTTTTTGTCCCCCCCCCCCCACCCCCCCAGCTCGTCTCACGTGTGTCTCGACGAGCGCTCGGTGACTCACTCGTGAGTGTTTATGAAATGCCTCCATTTGAAATACGGAGACACCGGTGGCGGGACAATAACGCGCCTCGGCCCTTTGTTTTCCTAAATCCAGCCCCCCACCCCCCCTGGTCCCCCTCTAAGGACTAAGTGTGTCGAGTTGTTTACTCTCTCTCTCTCTCTCTCTCTCTCTCTCCCTCTCTTTCTCGGGTCATATTGTGATCTCGGGCCCAATTAGGTCACATAATGGAACCGGTGTGAAAAGTCATCACTGCGGTCATTGTCCCCCGTCACCCGGGCGTCCGTCTCAGCGCCACAACGCCACAGGAGCAGCTCGCTTAACTGGAGCAGAAACTCATCCCGCCATATGGAGACGGGTGTCTGAGTGTGTGTGTGTGTGTGTGTGTGTGTGAGAGGCAGACAGCCTTGGCGCGGGTTGTTTTTTTTATGGACTGCAGCTCTATGACACACTTCTGTGCTCCTTTTCCCGCTCAGGCAGCAGAGCTTTCGGTATTAGCCGGGACGCATGACCGGGATCAAGCTGCCATTGTGAAGTGTGTGCATGTGTGTTAGCATGTGTGTGTGTGTGTTTGTGGCACGAGGCCCGTCGTTATCGACAGGAACGCTCACACATTCTGCATGGCAGACGTTTTCAAACCTCACGACCATAAGAAAGACAAACAGCCAAAGAGCAGGACATACATCCTGTGTTTGTTTAAGTGAAAAGGCCAAACGTATTTATAGGTATAATAAAAGTTTACGCACAATCCAATGTTTACGCACAATACAATTTGACATTTTGGTGCAAGTCACTGCTTGTTATTGCGCAGGGTCTTTTCTGCAGACCGCTTTTTCGACAAAAACATTACTGCAAACTGCAGCGTAGCGAAAAGCCCTCGAACTAAACACCGGGCAACAGGGTTTATTTTAAATGTGTTTCTTCTGTGTCACCGGCGTGCGACGTGTGCTGTTTTTTGGTGTCTACCTGACAACTTCCGGGTGGCGTGTATCTGCTGGGCAACAGATGGTCCATCTCTCATGAGCTGGGAGGGGGTCAGACAGGCAAGCGAGCCAGTCCAGACCGATTCATTCAAGGCTTAGCGGGGCTTAGATCCAGGGGGGGGGGGGTGGGGTCGGTTGGGGCCTCATGAAAGGGTGGGAGGGAGGGGGGGGGGGGGGGGGGGGGGTGGGGTTGTGCTGGGAATTTGTCGTAGCTCCTCTCAACGCAGAGACACCTGAAAGTTCCCTCAAACCACCAGCGCGCCGCCATCGTAGCCGCAGGGAGGATTATCCTCGCTTCGCGGTTCCCGAAGAAATATGTCTGTTTCGCACCGTCTAATGGCCTGAACACCTCTGTGCATTGATGGGATTCAGTCGGTTTCAGTTGTCGAAGCGCCGAGCGACCTCTCCTTGGAGTACGTCTCAGCTTGCAGGGTCATCTGTGTTTATTGTGGAGGAGGAGGAGGAGGAGGAGGAGGAGGGGTCTTGCTCTAAAGCTCTGGACTTTACTGGAAACTAATGATGTCACCCACCCAGAGGGGGTGGGAGAGAGAGAGAGAGAGAGAGAGAGAGCGAGATCAACAACAGCCAGGACAATAGATGTGAGGGGAGTAGACATAAGAGAAAAGGGAGAGAAAAGGAGGCAGACTTCAATGTGGCTGTTTGAAACAAAGCGACCTCCTCGGTTTCCTACGGATCCGCAGACACTCATCAGCTGATCCCTTTGCCTCGTCAAACAACTATCAGATAACCGTGTGCACTTAACTAGAGCGCCCCCCCCCCCCGCCCCCCCTGCTCCACTGCTCTCAGATGACCACTCTAAGCTACTCTGAATGTCTCATTCGATGGTTTTATTGAGTTACAGCAGATCTCCCAGCGCCATAAACCCGACCCCTCGGGGGGGGGGGGGGTTTGTTGCTTTGGCCTGGTCCGGCTCAAACCTCTGCTGACGCTGGATAAACACGGCGGGTTCGTGAACTCTGCCCTCTGCTGGGCAGCATGCTTAGGAAGCACAAACCCCGCCAAACCGCACACCAGCACGCACGGAAACGCGAAGAACGTGCAAACAAGGAGAGAGTACACATGTTCGGGGCACATTTGGGTCCCAGGAGGGTAGCAGGAAAGATTCTGTCCCATTAAGATTTTTTTCAGGCGGTGGGTTTTCACTGGGGAGTTTGGCTGAGACTCGCTGGATGAGAACCACGAGTCTCCTGTTTACTCAGGAAAGAAAGCAGGGCGTCTCTTTCCGGTCTTCTGGAAAGCCGGTGCTCGGCGGTCCCGTTACCTCCCGCTTGCCCCTCAGAGCCTCACAGTTCCTGTCTGTGCTGGGATGCCCCCCCCCCCCCCCCCCACCACCACCACCACCACCACCCCCACCCCGTCCCTCCCTCTCACAGTAGAGATAATGTCCCTTCAAGTTAATCTCAACAGTGTCCTACATTTTCTTTTGATACGTGACCTTCTTATCTCGGGTGTAAACACACATGCTGCTCACCCCCCCCCAACTCCTTTATTGTTCCCATTATTGTATTTTTTTGTGATTTCCCCGTCTTCTCCTCGTCCTCGGCCTACCTGCTCCTCTTCCTCCTCTCTTCCTCCTCTCGTCCCCGGGCCCTAGAAAGCCCCTCAGCTCAGTCAGGTATGAGGACAGCAGGGCAGCGCTGGAGCCAGGAGGCAGGAAGCGGGGAGACTTCCTGGAATGTGCATTTTTTTTTCTCCCCACAGTGGTGCAATAACAGTGCGAGTAACGGGCGCTCCGCCTGTTTTGGTCCCTTCTCTGTCTGCTCTCCGTTTGGACTTTGTGAAACCGGGAGAGGAGTTTAGGAGAACATCGCTCTGCCCTCGTCCAGGGATCCCTCAAGTGTAATTACGTCATTGGTTTTCCTTCAAAAAAAATGAATGCTTGATATGAGGACCGGCCAGACCTACTGTAATAGCTGATAGCCTTTTAAATATTGCAACACGAAGATGCCGGGGGGGGGGGGGGGGGGGGTCGAATGTTGAGATTCTTAAACTTAACGTGAGGAAGTCACTGCCTCTGGTGGAGAAATGGTCTCCACATTAGCTGTAAATAACACAACTCGTCATCTTTACACTTTAGTTTTCACACGGAATATGCAAATTCGACCTGCTGCGTTAATTGGAGAGCTTTAGATGGTGCGGAAGGAGGATTTGTTGCATTTGTTTCCCCTTCCACTGGCCGATGTGCTGAGACGAGCAGCCTCTTCATCCAACTATTGGGATAATAAATCAATAGCATTGGTCCCATACTTGTCACAGTCTTCTCCCTAACTTGCCCTAAAGCACCAAAGTGCTTAAAAATAGCTCTGACATTCACAGAGCGTTAGCTTGCAGTTAGCGTGCCAAACCTGCAGGATTAACACAGAGGGTTCTTCTGATGCATCCTATCGAGATCATCATTTTACTACAGTGCATCAACGCATCCGAACTCCCGGGAAGTGAAGACATTTCCCATTTTCTTGAAAAAAACGACAACAAACCCACCCATCTGCTGCGTCAATCACACCAAGGAGCAGCTGTCGCGTTTTTTTTGTTGTCAAATGTGTTGTTGGCCTTAAGATGGGACATCATTCCCACTGTGAGACCCCCCCCCCCCCCCCCCCCTCCCCGGGGCTGAGCGGGAGGTCGCGTGGGGGCACAACCTTCCCACTGCCCCTCCAGGCTTCCCAGAGCCCCGGGGGGACACAAGTGGACACACCGGGGCAGCTCGGCCTGGGAACCCAGAGCCCGGGAGGGCCACGTACGCAGCCTGGACGGCGAGTCAGCGGGGGGGGGGGGGGGGGAGGAGAGACGCGGTGGGATCACATGATCAACGCGCTGGCAGGGAGCAACCATGCCAAAAGCCGTGACTCCGCGTGGGTGGGTGCATCTGTCTGCGTGTGCACCCTGACGGCTGGTGACGCTGCGCGTGACGTCGGGGGGGGGGGGGGGGGGGGGGGGGGGGTCGGTGTCATAGGAGCCAGAGGAGTGGGCAGGCAGGCACGTAATGCAGGTGACCCACCGCGGAGCCACGTGACAACGTGCGTCACGACCTCCCCACCGTCTGCTGAAAGCACACGGACGACCCGCCCACTGTCCGTTGTAGCGTTTGCGAGAAAAGGCAGTCGAGACAGTTTGATTCACGTCTTTCCGTTTTATTCACAACCGAGTGGGCCGTCTGAGTGCGTGTGCAGGCCCCGCTCGCGGGGGGGGGGGGGGGAACAGGGTGTGAATAGGGCCCATTCTCCCTTCCTGCCACTGACAATGCACAGTGCTGGTGACGCCACCCATGGCCTTCCTTGTGGCGTCCCACGCTCAAAGGGTGCCGTGGGACGATTGACACTTCGCTTCACGCACAGCGACAGCGGCGCACCATATCTAAACACAACGTATGTTTACTTGTGAATAAACAATCTTGGTGGTGGATCAGAGGAAACCTTTGAATTTTTTTAATGGAATCCAAAAATGAGCTTGCAGGATTCAAGAAATATGTTGAGTGTGGAAGGTTACGACAGACATGTGTTGGCAATATTGGTGAGAAGAATATAACCAATAATCAACAGTGCCAAATAACAGTAAAGAACGACCCTCTCCTACAGGAGGATTGTGCAGTGGAGAGGTGAAGGTATTTATTGTCATAATACGAAAAGAAGGAGGAAGGACTTTGAACTTGAACCCTACACATCGACAGCGTACAAACAGCGGGTGAAATAAGTATTGAACACATCACCATTTTGCATGGGGTTGTTAACATGTTGGTAACAACCCAAGTAATACATACAAAACCAGAAAAACCAAAACAAAGAAGTTCAGAAATAAAGTTGATAGGGAAAAAGTATTCAACACATGAAGAAAGGGAGGTGCAAAAAGGTCTGGAAAGCCAAGACAACAGCTGAAAACTGTCAGTAATTAAAAAGCAATCCGGACCCTTGTCAGTGCAATTTTATATCAGCTGGTTCAATCCCAACTGATGGCCTACAAAAAGGTCTCATTGCCAAGATGTCACACAAGACACGTTCTGTGATGGGTGTGGAGGAAACATTTTGGTGTGGGGGAACCACAGGTTACTTTGGGCGTGTCACCCATTTAAAATGGCAAAAGTTCTATAGGAATAAAATATCATTTAAAAATTACGTTTTTACAGTCACAAATAGTAAATCATTGAAAAACAAAATAAAGTATCTAAAGAAAACATGCTGCACAGCAGAAGTTAGGCTCCAAAGGTGGTTTCCCAGTGCAAAACCAGTGGAAACCATAGGCTGTTGAGTGACAATTAACAATCGATGCACTGGAAGTGTTTTAAGACACGCCCAAAGTAAAGTTCCCCCTCACTGTAAAAAAAATCCGTGAAATATACGGTAAATTACTGGCAGCTGTGGTTGCCAGAGGTTTACCGTAAAAAAAATACAGTGACACTGTATAAGACATTACGATAAATTTTTCTGCACCCGTAAAATTCCCAGTTGAGAACAGTTTTGTTTACAGAATGATTTTTAAAAATGCTTCCTCCATCCATTGCGTTCTGCTTTAACCTTTCTGCGATTCAATTGCATCGTCGGAACTCGCAAGGTTTAGAAGGGAAACGAGGGGTGGAATGTAAAATGAAATTTTTTTTTTTCACAGGACTGTTAACTCAACGGAGTGGACTAAGTTCACGAGTCATACAGAGGTCGCTTCTTATGTAACATGAAAGTAAAAAAAATAGGTGTCTCTCAGAGCTATGGCCTTATATATAAAGATATATACGTGTAAACCTAAACCTCCACCCAAGAAAATTATTATTGCACAAAAACACTCTAATTAGACACCCGGTAATGAAAAACCCCAAATAGTTATTTTTAAAATGTGTTTTCTTGTTAGTAAAAAGCTTTCCCCAAGGCGACAAAAAGGCGAAGACTTAAGAATTATGTTTTTATTTCTTAACAACTATAAACACATACACACAAATATGTTAGTGCTCTGCGTGTTCTGAATTTCTCGTGAAGAGTTTTATTTGTTGCGTAAACGGAAATCTCCACCGCGCGCACCGCGGCCAGGACGATGGAAGTCAGCACAAAAGGGAAAGAGGAGGG